>NW_004443948.1:1781319-1784785 GCF_000243295.1 Trichechus manatus latirostris | reverse complement strand
AGCAAAACATCACTCTGAGCAAGGTCTTTTTGCACCACTGTGTGTGTGCGCATGCGTGTGTCCATGCGTGTATCTCACCAATAGCATTGTCTCCCTTATAAAACTGAGCTATTCTCACCGTATGAGCAAAAAACAATATATATAGATTAATGTGTATCTTTTGGAATCAAGTGATATAAAATTCTGTTTTTCTAAATCACAAATTTGGGTGGAAAAAGTAAAAACAATTTTTTTAAAAAGTTGTTGCTACCTAATTTTGTTCATTTTCCCCAAATGGACTCCTATAATATTCAAATATGGCATAAGGCTAGAGTTATATCCTAATTGAGATTTTTTTCCCTTCAATATGCCAAAGCTATTTATGGTAGTAGATTTTGCATTTTAACAGAATGAAAAGAACTGGCA
Source organism: Trichechus manatus latirostris (assembly GCF_000243295.1). Lineage (NCBI taxonomy): Eukaryota > Metazoa > Chordata > Mammalia > Sirenia > Trichechidae > Trichechus > Trichechus manatus. The sequence continues at coordinate 1,784,380 of NW_004443948.1, read as the reverse complement.
TCATTACAGAAACTATAAATGAAAATTAAATTGTGCTCTTATTATTTGATTAAATCTGTAAATCCCATTAAATCCATTTCAAAATATTTGAAATGTCTTTAAAGAGGCAGAATAAAAGGGAATAGTATTTTTCTCTTGTTTTACTTTTACTATATGGTTTATTATAGATAAGGTAATACTCATTTACATTAGATAACTCAAAAAAATAAAGTCAGATTTTACTATGGTGTTCTTGACATTTCTGATCTGAAATTATAATGCTTGGTGTTTTTTGAAAACAGATTGCCAGTTGTAACTATATGCACTTTATTCTGACTGAACTAGTTACATTTATCTATGCTTACAATGATAGTCTCACCATATTTTGAGGTATAACGGTTTTCCTTAATTAGCTGTATATTCAATAAGGCAAATTTTTCTTGCTCTTCTAAATATTTTTAATATCCCAAAAAACTTCTGCATAAGATTAATAGAAGAAAAAATCCTATAAAATTAGTTATAATTTTGAATTTCTATTTTCCTTTTATCTCTTTCCGAAGGTGATCCTCTGGAAATTAACCAACAATAATTTATCCTGGGTTTGACCATGTTAGTAGTAAATTTAATATCTTAATCCTAGTATTAAAACATTGGTGTACTACATTCAGTTTCAAAGGCACAGGTTTAAAAACCTTTGAAATAATTCAAAAAATATCTTAAGATAAATAATTATGTAATGCATAATAACTTATGTTTTATATTATAATAATTTATTACTCACATTTGTTTATTCACCAAACAGTGCACACATAAGTATTAGTTATATACTGGATTTTGAAAAGGGCGGTTATAGGGAATGACGTGTTCTATGCCCTTGAAGATACAAAACTTAGGTGGGACAGATGACTCCAAAATAAATACTTAAATTGAAAAGTGATATGTTATGACAAAGATACAAAAATGCATAATGAACCCTAAGAGAAAGCTGCAGGTAAATTTTCAAAACAAATTGTCTAGAAGAAGAAGGAAGAGGTTTTTTTTTTTTTTTTTAGATAAAAGATAATACTGACAATAATAAGTAAATACAAATGAGGGGAGGAAATTAAATGATTTGCCTACTTTCACATGACAAGGATGATTATAATCCAGGTTATCTCACTCCATGTACCTAGAAACCTTTAAAAATAATTTTAATGCATACATAATGAATACATATAGAATTAAAAGAAAAACACTTTTGAAATAACTGAATATTCTGAAACAGCTATTCTTAATAAGCATATTGTGTTTGAGTGTATTGGAAACACGCATGACTGGATATCAAAAAGAACCATCCCCCAATAGATGCTCCTATAGAGGATATTCATATTACGACTACACTAACAAGAAGAAAAGACCCACCGTAGTTTGAACGCTATCTTATGATATTAAAAGCTTTCTGATTATCACCACCACCAACAGTTTGCTACTTTCCATTGACACCATGTATTTAAGATGCAAGAAAAGGGCTAGAGTTTTGTATTAAACTCATAAGCGCATGGCACCTTATTTGATCATTTCTCACCCATTATAAAGACCCATTCTTATACCTTGAAGAGTTTATTTATGTGTGTGTTTGTCCCTGTGTGAGTGTGTGTGTGTGTGTGTGGGTTTGCCATGAACAAAATAAATAATGCACTACATAAAATCCGGAGATACTTATCCTTGAGAATATGATGAAACCAATCCTATATCCTAATTTAGTTATCCAACATTAAACCAATGTATTTATTCTGTAATGGGCTTCTTTTGAAATAAAAATAAATATATGTTCTATAATATAAAAAAGTTCAGATAACTTTTTTTAATTGAAATTTAATTTTTTCATCACTATACTTTTTATTCTCTATGCTAAAATTTTGAATCCTTATCTCTAAGGGACTTCCAGGCATATTTTTATTTCTAAAAGAAATAAAATTTAGAAGTCAGTATATGGACCAACCTGCTTATTCTCTTCCGTTTTCACAGACAGCAGTCAACAGACCGTGACTGAACAGACAGTTTTTGATAGTACCTGGAGATTGATAATCAATATTTTATAAAAATAATATGATTAAAAAAGCCAAAACAGCCAGAATTTAAGGGGCAAAGGGAAATGTATATGCTACAGTTTGAGCAGCTGTCTTATTTGAATTGAAATTAAATTTTGTGATATCAATTAGAGTTAAAAAAATTTGCCTGGATGAGTATATAATTACAAAATTGAGTACTGTATTTTCATTTTTCGCTTTTTAGTCTGTCAAAAAAAAAAAATCTTTCTGATTTTGAATGAAATTTGTTCTATTGTTTCTAGAATTCTTTTAAAAATGTGCTTAAAAATTATGCTGTTTATCTAATCACTAATGTTCCATTTTCAGGAACTTTTACATTTTAGAAAGCACATTTTAATTGTCTAAACACTTCATAGTATTGGTTGAAAATGTGCAAAGTCAGACTTGCTATTCTAGGGAGCAATATTAAATATACTAAAACTTCACTGACAGTGAGATATCTCTTTAATTTTATGTGAAAGGATTATTTTGCTCTAACAACACATTCCTTAGTGATATTTTCATAGCTCTTTTCTACCTAATAGTATTGATAGCAGTATGACCTTTAGATTTCTCTGCTTAAAAAATAATAAAAAGAGAAAAATGTAACACTTTAGAAACAGCACAGGGTTTACATTTACTCAAGCGTCCAGGTGTCAAGTAGAAGTTTGGACTGTGTTTCTGCTATTTCCTTGAAACACTCTATCCATGAAAACGCAGACATCTGTACTGAGAGACTCTGTGTGCTTAGATTCCAAAGAGTTCTTCCTGCTGTTGGCAAAGATTGAGATGAGGCAGATGCTATAGTTAGGATCTGTATAGAAGTAAATCGAAAATTATTGCCCAGAAAGAAAAGCTAATAAGAAAGAATACATTGATAATATACCACTTATCCAGAAATCTGCTTATGTTGCATAAGTAATAACAAAGAATAAATTGAAAGTATACTACTTTGTATGGAAATCTGCTTATGTCACATAAATAAACCCATTAAGGTACCATGTGATGAAAGA
>NW_004443948.1:1779135-1780595 GCF_000243295.1 Trichechus manatus latirostris | reverse complement strand
TTCTCATCTACTTACTGCCGCAATTATCTGAACTGTATCAGACTATCCTGGTCTGTACAGTAGAACCAAGAAGCTGAGTTTTGGTAGATTCATGTCAGTGAATAAACCTCAATTTCCTGATTCCACCTTATGTTTGACTGGAGACCTCCACACAGAATTATAACACCGAGAATTGAATTTATTTTTTCCTGTATCATTTTCTGCTGAATGTTTGTGTTATTCCAGTACAAACTGAAAGCAGATTAAAGGACTCTTTTATTAGCTGTAACCTAGAACAAAACTACTTCTTTTATCACAATAGAAAGTGATGAAGATGATAAAGATGTGTGTAGAAAGGTGACTACGACCACTACAGTGATGGTGTCCCTAGAAGAGAAAATGTCATTATTCTTGAGTAAAAACCAGATGTACTCAAAGGATGGACTTGTTTTCTGTTTTAGGGATTTTATAGTTATTTGCACTTGGCTATAAAGGTATCTTTATAAATGAAGATTTTATGAGAAAATATTTCTATTATTGTAAGTGTCTGAAATTCTTTAGCCCTTAAACCCTACCCTTCACCTTAAATGATAATTTTATTATTTTTTAAAACTCAAGATTTCATAGAAGTGCAACTATATCATTACCTCAAAGCATATAAATGTATTTTTAGAAAATTGAAAAGATCACCTTCTTCAATAAGAAACTGTACCATTTATTTTGAAAAATTCTTTTAGCACCGTCTGTGTAATTTTCAACCTTTCTGAGTAGAAAAGTAGCCGCTAGAAATCAGAATTTTGAAATATCCTGGCAGAAATTTTCAAATGTTAATGATCCCCTGAGAGTGATAACTCCAGAAATTCATAATTAAAGTTTTCAAGTTCTCAATATCTGGGAACATTTGTTTCAAATTCTTATTTTAATAACTGATTCCTTTTAAAAATATTAATGCATTTCTATTAGTAAGGAGGGAAACCAACCAACCAACCAAACAAACCTGTAGCTGTCAAGCTGGTTCCAACTCATGGCAACCCCATGTGCTACAGAGTAGAACTGCCCCATAGGGCTTTCTTGACTGTTGTCTTTACTGAAGCAGATTGCCGGGTCTTTCTTCTGGAGTGTCACTGGGTGGATTCAAACCACCAACCTCTAGGTTACTAGCCTAGAGAAAACCCTTTGTGCCACCCAGGGAACTATAAGGAGGGGTGGTGGTGTAAATTCTAGGTACAGACAATTGTTTATGACATCGTCCATGCAAGTGAGCAAAGAAATGGACTCTTGATTGAGTCACTCCATTATGATGGAGGATAGGAGGGAAATAGAGAGGATAAGTCCTATGGAGCTAGAATCCCCAAGTGATCCAAGCAGGACATGTGACAGTAAAGGTTAGTAGTGGGAATGACAGTAAGGTTTCCTCCTTTCCAGAGGTACTTTCAACCAATCTGAGCCAATTTACTCTGTACTTTGTTCTACTTCTTTAC
>NW_004443948.1:1776417-1778659 GCF_000243295.1 Trichechus manatus latirostris | reverse complement strand
TACTGTGTATCTTTGATAAATAACTTGGTACAGGGCGTCATTTAAGAATTAAGCCATCCTTGTGTTCCCCTTGCCCCTAAGAATAATTTCTGTCTTAGTTATCTAGTGCTGCCATAACAGAAATACCACACGTGGGTTATTGTAAAGAACAGAAATTTATTTTCTCCCAGTCCAGGAGGCCAGAAGTCTGAATTCAGGGCTTGGCTCTAGAAGGAAGTCCTTTCTTGTCTATTTCAGCTTCTAGTAGCTACCAGCAATCCTTGGTGTTCCTGGGATTTTGGATATATCTGTCTCTGACCTCTGTCTTCCTCCTTCCCCTTTATACATCTCGGTTTCTATTCTACTCTTTTTATAACTCGTAAGTGATTAGGTTTTGGACCCTCCCTACTCTGCTTGGCCTCATTAACATAACGAGAGAAACTTTTATTTCCAAACAGGGTCATATTTACAAGTACCAAAACCAAAAATAACCAAACCCACTGCTGTCGAGTTGATTACAACTCATAGCAACACTATAGGACAGAGTAGAACTGCCCCATAGGGTTTCCTAGGCTGTGGATCTTTACAGAAGCAGACTGCCACATCTTTCTCCCATGAAGAGGCTAGTGTTTCAAACCACCAATCTTTTGGTGAGCAGCTGAGCGCTTTAACCACTGTACCACCAGGGCTCCTTATTTACAAGTTCAGATTTCAACATATATTTGGGGAGGGCCACAGTTCAATCCACAAATATTTCCTAACTCCTCTTTTGGTTAAAATTCATTACTGTGAACTCAAATTTTTCAGCAACTAAAATAAAACCTCTCTGTTGCAAATTGTCATTAAAACTCAGACCAATAAATTATAGTGTTTGTACATCAAAATTCTGTCTTGCTATCCTGTGTGGCTTGGCATTTGAATAGTGACATCTCTTGAAAATAAATGGTCAGCTCCTCATATGTGTTGATATGTTTTCAGACAGTAGAGAATGAAGAACCAGAGTTTCTTGTATGTATCTGTGTGAGGTTTAAGATGTTGCATTTGGAATGTTAAATTTCGACTATGTATCCAGAGAAATCACTCACTGCATGTTTACTTTCAAATTCCATTAGCTTCCCTGTCTTCTTATCTCAATTATGCTGTACTCAGACTGCTACACAGCAGATCACAGGAGACTTGAGGTTTGTATTCTGGGAAGTCTCAGTTTAGCAATAATTTACTTTAAAGTGTTGAATTCTTAGATTGTGTTATTCTTATTTGGCTACAGATATAAGGCAACTTGTGAACCTAAAATGAGTGTTTTTAATTGTTTTTTTTTTTTATGTCACTATTCTGTAGTAGGTCATGTACTGATGGTTGATTATAAATACAATTCAGAAACTGAACTGCAGTTGTTGTTAGTTAATATATAATTTTTATAAAAACACTAAATTTGTATAGCATGCTATACACTCAACGGTGTTTCAAAATCCATTTATATTATTTGATCATCACAGCAACTTTGTATGATAACCAGGGAAGATATAATTGTGGTTGATAGACAACAGAATCAGAATCATGAGTAATGCTGCTAATTGAGTTGATGTCATTCATGCTAGATGGAGTGTACCAGAAATTCAATTTCTGAGAAGATGCAATAAATGTAATTAATCTACTAGACTTATTTTAATTGACAGTCTGGTATAACTCTTTGGTTTAGCTGTTCTCTTTTAGGCAGAACCCAATTGCTGGTGCAATTAGTAGAGTCCTTTTCCCCTTATAATTATCAACAGAGAAAACTTGAGTAAGTTACTAAATGAAAACAATATTCATATTTTCTTTACCCTAAACACTTTTTTCCTCTAGTTACTAATATTGAAATTAAATCAGCCATTCATCTTAGCATATGGAGAGACAGATATTCATCATTTAGTACATATTCAATTATAACATACACAGGATGACGCCTTAGGCTACTCCTACAGATACTGCAAATATGATCTAATGATTTATGACTACTAGTATTGTAAATTCTACTATGCAAATCTTATGGTAAACTTAGTGAAATCAACTAAGTAACCAACAATTGGACTAAGTATGTCTTTGTCAGAATGAATGTTGGTAATATACTGTAGTTCAAAGGTGGGGGTGTATTCTCATATTTTCCAAAATATTCTCTAACATTGATTAATCTGTACAGTTTTAAGAAATCATTTCTGAGAGACAATTGCATTATAATTAAGCAAGCTGTTAATCTCCAAACTGATATTCTGAAAAGTAGTTC
>NW_004443948.1:1768461-1774844 GCF_000243295.1 Trichechus manatus latirostris | reverse complement strand
GTCAAATTTAATAGCCATGGCAGTTTATTTTGATATCATGTTAGTATTAATGCAGTTTTCTATTTTTCATTTTTATTGTTTACTATGTAAACCTGTAATTATTCTATCAGAAATAAGTATAAATATATTGAACATGAACTCATCTTTGTAAACAAACACAAACAGCTTAAAAGGCCCCAGAAAATTGACGCTTTTACTTTCCTCATTTTTTTTCTTTTCTTAGTTCCCTTCTTTTTATACATATTATACATATGATGAAAATGAGCAGAGTCATAATTTTTGTCAATATTCTGGGTTCACTTTAGCACCATTTGGTATAATCCTTAACAGCAACAAAAGCAACAATAGATAACATTAACTTAACAGAGGCAAGAAATAATTCATTTCTCTTAACTGTGTTGGTATCTGTGTTTTCTTTTAGTCAATCTTCTGGATTCAAAAACAATTCAGGGGGAGCTGGGCTGGATCTCTTATCCACCACATGGGGTAAGTGTAGTAAACTATTGAAATCTGTCCAATGCCTCTCTGCGGGAGCTTGAAGGAATTATTAGTATGTTCTCCACAGGGATCACCTGTAAATATCTGATGAAAGTTATGTTTATAAGTTTGTTCTGTATATGGGTTAACAATACCTAATATTTCTGTCCAATTAAATTTTCAGGAATTTTGAGATTTTATTTTTCTTCTGTAATATATCAATTGTTTGAGGAGACCGATTAAATACTTTAAATATTTCCGACATCGTATAAATGGTCTAAGTGGGATCACTTCACTTTTCTGGGTGTGTGATCAGGATAGGTGAATGGAGAAGACTTTCTAAATTTCAAGTAATGCAGAACATGTGTGTTTGGAGAAGGTGTTGTAGCATTCAGATCAACCCTGGTGGCTGTTCCAGAAAGTGGTGAGGGTAGGATTTATCTGTCAAGTGTATAAACCTATGTGGCTTTAATTTCTTTGTTTAAAATGTCTGCAACTTGTCTAGATCAGCTTAAAACTGGGGATTTTGTTTAGGAAAAACCCGGTGCTGTCTTCAAATTTTAAACTTCTTACATTACTTGAGCAGTTTGCAGCCAGACACAGATTACTAAGGTGCTTTGTGGCATTTCAGAGCCTTGTATGTTTATGATGAGACTGTTGTATGAGAATATTTTACTCTCTTCTTTTCAGAAAGAAGGAGGTCATACATTTGGAAACTTTGTGTTTCCATAAAATTGTATAATAAAAGCCTAAACATATCTTTGTATTTCCAAGTATCCCCTATGGAAAGTGCAAAGTACTATTTTGAAGTATTTGTCATTGGGACAAATTTGGATATTCCTCTCCTTTTTATCCTAGATTTCTTTTCAGAGAGGGTACAATTACTTCCACTTAGTACTAGCATTCAGTCTTTAGATTTTTGTGCCTAAACACACTCATTTTTAAGGTAGTACTAGCTTCTTCTTTATCAAGTGATGTTTTACATCAGGGATACTTCATCTATCTGTCATCTTTGTATCTGCTTCTCTTCCTGGTACACCTTGACATTGACAAAATGCCAAAATATATCACCTAATCAGGCCTTTGTTACTTTGGAGGAGAGAATATGAAGTAAGCCAGGATTTAGTTTTCCCATAGGCGTAAAAGGAATAAAAGGATTAGGATAAAAACACAGCCCTAGCAGTTATAAAAAGAGTAAAACTGAAACTCAGCATTGTGCTGGAAAGCTCATCTAAAACTAGTAACCCAAAAGGCAAACCTAACCTTAATTTTGATTTTAGAAATTTGAATTTTATATTACTCCATCAGACAATATACCATAGAAACTTTAGGCTTAAGGATATAAGAAAATAAAAAATTGTAGTGATTTTTTACTAATGGATGCTTATATGTGTATTTTTTTAAAGCAACAATAAAAAAAATGAGTTATATATCAAAGCAACAGTCTACCTCATGTTTTCCTGTAAAGAAGCTGTAGAGAGAACACATTTCTATATACAGAGTATTTTGGGAAATGAATTTATTTTACATTGTTAAATAATCTCATAGACTTTGTGAGGAAAGAAAGTTGGCATTTCTATTTCCAGAGATACGTAGGAGTGGGGGAGGGGGGTGTACTAACAGCCTCCTACGCCAAGTGTGGGACAAAGACCAGCAGTATCAGCAACAACTGGGAGACTGTTCCAAATGCAGACTCTCAGGCCTTGCCCCGGACTTTCTGAACCGGAATCTGCATCTTATCATAGTCCCTGGGTGAGTCATAAGCACATTTAAATTTGAGAAACACTATTCTTGGTTACTTACCTCTTAATTTTCCCCATTTCTCGCCCAATTTCCCACCTCCTTTTTGCCTAGGAATCCCTTGCAATTTCCTCAGTCAACAGTGTTCAGTTTTTCATTGGCTTCTTGTTGCCTCAGAGAGCCTCGCTCTGGTGCTTCCCCCCCCTCCCCCGCTTTGCTACTTTCTGTTGATCTTTTTCAGCTGTGACTTCTCTGCTTCTGAGGCATAAAGTAGCTGAAAACAGCTGGTGAAGCACTCCAAGTTTATCATTAAAACCTGTAGGAAAGAAAAAAAAAATCTGCCCAACAGGCCATTATACTTATAAGACCTCAAAAATCCCAAAGCTAAAACAAGAGAGAGAGAAAGAAAAGAAAATTACCTGTGTAATTGATTGTCCTGTGGTGATGTGTAGTGTTTGCTTCCTTTAAATTTCCGTCTCTGTATTATGCTAACCATAATGTCCATGAGGGTAGTGTAACAGCGCTAATAAATGTGTTAGGTTAATATTCATTCTTTTTTTTCCTAAGACACTGAGGACATTTTTTGGGTGAAAGCACTGCATATGGTAAACTTAGGTTTGAGATTTAATACCATTGCTTGTACGATTTAGATTCAATTAATTGATTTTTACTGCCTAATATTTTTGTTTTCAATATGAGATAGTTTAATTTTGTATTTGTTTTGTGTTTAAAGGAGACAGATAGTTAAAACAATTATGATATCTTTGTCACAAATTTTCCCATGAAAAATGACATGTAATAACTGGAAGCAACTTTGAACTTGTTACTGTTTTAATTAATTAACCCTAATAAATAGCTGTGCATCTATTGGGAGGTTAACTAAAATATGAATGCAAACTTCATTGGAAAAAATTCTAATTATCATATATCAGGCCATATTGAAAATTCTGCTCTGATTAGGGCACTGGTTCTCAATAGGCGGTGGGGGATGGCAGAGGATTTTGCCCCCAGGGGACATTTAGCAATGTCTGGAGACACTGTTGGTCATCACAACTGGTGGAGAGGGAGGGTCAGTGCTACTGGTATCTAGTAGGCAAAGGTTGATACACCTTAACTCAGGAGGTTTAACCACAGGAGCTGTGGGTCACTAAAAGATCCTGCTGCTGCTTCTCTAATTTCCCATAAGAAGCTCCAAATTCCAAATAAGAGATACAAATTTTAAAAATAAATGATTAATTCTAATTTGAAATGAATTCTTCATGGAATGAGTACACTCACTCCTGACTTATCAAATATTTCGTTATCCAACATTTTGCATTTAATAATAAAAAATCTACTCTCTATTTTGCACATTAATGACTTACTATGTCTGGCAGTAACTAACAATGCTGTGTGAAGCGAGAGTAACGCTGCCTGTGATGGTTAAGGTTATGTGTCAACTTGGCTGGGCCATGATTCTCAGTGGTTTGGCAGTGATGTAATGATGTAATTTGGCAGTTGTGTAATGATGTAGTCATCCTCCATTTTGTGGTCTGATGTGGTCATCCTCCATTTTCACATAATGCTGATTTTTGCATAATGACCTGGTCTTTGGAACCTAACCATGTCGATAAGTGAGGAGTGGGTGTATATCATTAAAGCCATATAAAATTAAAACATTTGGGGGAAAATGGCCAAGAATGGCTCACTCCATTGATCATTTTCCGTTTCTGGTCTCCCTTTTCCCCAAGATATTCATATATAAAACCTTATAATTAACTCATATAATTTTCTTGAGAGGACTACTTACATCACTATTTTTTTTAAGTACTTATTTCAACTTTTTTCTAAAATTTTTTTTATTGTGCTTTAGGTGAAGGTTTACAGAACAAACTAGCTTCTCATTAAACAGTTAGAACACATATTATTTTATGACATTGGTTAACAACGTCACAACATGTCAACACTCTCCCTTCTCGATCTCACGTTCACTATTACCAGCTTTCCTGTCCCCTCCCACCTTCTAGTCCTTGTCCCTGGGCTGTTGTGCCCATTAGTCTCGTTTTGTTTTATAGGCCTGTCTAGTCTTTGGCTGAAGGGTAAACCTCGGGAGTGACTTCATTACTGAGCTAAAAGGGTGTCCGGGGGCCATACTTTTGGGATTTCTCCAGTTTCTGTCAGGCCAGTAAGTCTGGTCTATTTTTGTGAGTTAGAATTTTGTTCTACATTTTTCTCCATCTCGGTCTGTCCAGGATCCTCTGTTGTGATCCCTGTCAGAGCAGTCAGAGGTGGTAGCCGGGTATCATCTAGTTGTACTGGACTCAGTCTGGTGGAGGCTGTGGTAGTTGTGGTCCAGTTAGCCCTTTGGACTAGTCTTTCCTTTGTATCTTGTTTTCTTCATTCTCCCTTTCTCCTGAAGGGGTGATTACATCTCTATTTTTAAAGGGTGCTTCAAGTCTTACAAGAGTCCTGGCAGAAAATACAGTAATTTACTATTAGGCCTATGACAAATTCTCCAAATAAGTATCTGGGAGGAAATTTAATGAAACATTGGTTTTTGCTATATGAAACACATGAGAATAATATTCAGATTTGTAAACTAAAATTGTCCGGGGCATTGTGAACACCAATTCATTTTCCAATGAAAGAATTTTATTGGATGTGGATATTTTCTGGCACCATGTTTATTTACTTAGTAAAATAGACCAGTAATCACCTTTTCTGGCTCTATAAACTATGAATTGTAATATTTGAATCCTGGGCTTAATTATGTAAAGATATTTCAGTAAATAATATAATAGTTTTAACATTTGTTGACTTGGGGGCAATCAATACATATAAAAGCTTATATATATATTGTTGGATTGCAACCTAGAAAAACAGTCGTTTGCTTATACACGAGTAGGTACTAAAATTGATCGCTTGATTTATGATGTCAATCTGCCAAATAAACTTTCCTAGTCTGTGGATCTCTATAAAGGAAGGAAGCTACAGAAATTTCTTTGAGAATAGTATCAATATACTGATTAAGTAGTACAAAGAAACATGAGCCAAGACTCATGAAATTGAAGAAGCACAAATAAGGGGAAGAGAATGAGGACGAGAGAGGAGTGTGGAAAACGCAGTCTGAACGGGGTGATTCATGTATATTTGTGGATGATAGAAAGAAGTCTCAAAATCAGCATTTGTAAACTTATTTTCTGTCTTCCTCCTTTTCCTCATTGCTTTCAGAAAAATAAAAATTTCTAAACTTTCCTTAGATATTTATTGTTGTCATAATAGTGATAATGTACTTAAATAAAAACATGGTTTTGGCAAATATAGATGCCATTTCTTGCCCACTCAGTATCATCCTTTGACTTTTCCTTGATGACAGAACACTGATATTGTTTAGGTTTTCACCCTCTTATGTATTCCTGGAAAATAGTCCTTCTGTCAATCCACAGAGTGAATGTTGATTAGTCTGAGAGCTGATTATGACATTCCATTGCTTTAGCCAGTGATTGGTTTAGGCAAGAGCAAGTAAAGCCCATGAGACTGGAATAGAATTTTAGTGACTTCTAGGAAAAGTTTTCTCCTGACAGAGATGGGGAAACTCCCAGAACTTCCTGCCTCTGGGCTTGCCATGTGAAGGCCCAGTTTCTGGAAGGGCTGAGCACCCTGAAGACCGAAAAGCAGAGCCAAGTGAGTGTCAGAAAAACCAGCCTGAGATGCTGACCTCACTGAACCATGGATTTAACCAATTTTGGCACTGCCCTGCCTCCCAAGAGTTTGTTATCCTTGTTGTTAAAGCTTTTTCTTCATTAGTATTTCTCATACTTTCAAATTAAAAGCACTAAGATGGAATATAATGTTTTATGTCCTAGTCAGATACCCTCATTCCTAAACTGAGGATATGGCAGTGCATAATTGCATGCCACAATGTTATTTGTATTTTCCCAGGTTATCTTTCTTTAGTGCCTTAGTATGATGTCAAAGATACTAGGCAGAGTTGTAAAATAGAATAAGCACATTGTTTAGAATTGGGGCACCTGTATTTGAATTCTGGGTCTACTGCTTATTGGCTGTACAGTCTGATACAATCCAATAATCTTCAAAAGCATTTGTCCTCACTTTTAAAATGTCCCAGCACATTTGAGCATTTGAGATATATTTACATATCTAAGAAACTGATTATATATAAACGT
>NW_004443948.1:1755486-1765927 GCF_000243295.1 Trichechus manatus latirostris | reverse complement strand
TACCAAGGTTTGTTAATTTGCTTGTTCAGCTTCAAATTAGTATAGTTCTAGTCAAAAAAGGAATGGTTATTAAAATAAACATGACCTAGAAATACAGATACTATAAATTTTTTAACTGGCTTCCATATTCAATTTGTTACACAACCAATTTGTTGGAACCCATGCAAAATAGTACATGGTAGACTGAATATCAGTTTCTGTATTGCTATGAAATATCCTGTTCCTCTAATATTTTATAGTTAGAATAAACACTATGTTTTGAAGCTTCCAAGTTTTCATTTGAACGTAGGATATAAAAACAGCGTACTTACTCCTAGGAGAAAGTGTTTTAATTCTGTCATTCCATAAGCGTAACTGAAGAATTTTGTTAAGAATTTATAAAACTCAGAATTTGCCCAAAAGTTTTGTTTATTTCTCTTGGTCACTCATTTTTAAATTAAATTTTATTTATTTTATTTTTTAGTTCTGGAAATTAGTCGTTGTGCCTCTTAGGTTCACTATACTCTGATGTGGTGTGAAACACTTTTTAAATATGTCCCATGTTCCACATGACATCCACAGGACCTGAGGATGTTTAAAGGTGATAATACCAACAACACAAATGACCTTAAGTACTTCTGTGGCCTTAATAGTGCATTGATTACCACCACTTATTTTTCTGCAAATTATGCTCACTTTATTCAGGAATTATTATATAAGTAAAAACATTTTCAAACTAGTTATCTGACATTCCTTGGGAGATACTAAAATCATTTATCCTCACTGCACAAGGCATATGAAGTAAAACATAAAGAGGGTTGGTATACTGGATTTTCTGAGTGTACCTAACTTTACAAATTATTTTTATTCATTCTGTTAACAATGAAGTTTGATGTAGATAAAATAAGAGATCAAAAATTTTACTTTTAATTCACATACAATGGTTGGTTAGAAACGCAAAATCATTAGTCACAACCAAGACCTTCTACATGAGAATTTCTGCAGGTGGCACCTAGTCATCGGTTTTGTTTTTAACAAACCCTTTATATTCATTCTGATGCTGCCTAAGTTTGGGAATCGTTGTGCTGTAAAATAATTATTTGGTGTAAAAAGGCACACATTACTTACTAAGGTATTCAGCTGTTTCTTGATACCGTACTGTAGTTTATTTCAATCTTCTAACTAATATAGCACTATGTATGATTCATGATTAATGAATTAACCGCGCAGGACAGGGTAGTGTTTCATTCCATTGTACATAGGTTCGCTATGAGTTGGAACCACCTGGAGGGCACCTAACAACAACATGGTTAATATACCTATTGGCATTTTTAAAATTAGGATTTTATAATAAACACACAGCAAGAGAAAACAACAAGTTGGAGAAGCCATTCTTAGCAATTTGTCAGAGGGATTCATATCAAATTCATTAAGTTTCTTTCATTCAATCTTGGAGTTCAGTTTGAATTGCAATATAGTACCTTCAGTATTTGTTAAGTATTGAAGGTATTTTTATAGTATTTATATCTGGCATCCATTGCTCATGATAAAAGGATGCTTTTAAAACTTAAATTGATGCCTTTAAAATATAAAGACTCAAAAAGCCATGAAATAAGTGGTAGGGAACTTACGATAAGGAGTGTGAAAGCCTCCCATCAATTAGTTACTGGAATATAAGGCATGTCTAGGAAATGACTGTGAGATGCTCTTAGAAGGTTACTGGGATCAGATTATGATTTTTTTTTTTTGTGTGTGTGTGCTTCATGAAAGATATTAGACATCATTTCAAAGGTAATATTTTGAGAGTTATTATAGAGGACAGAGCCCTGGTGGCACAGTGGTTAAGAACTTGGCTGCTAACCAAAAGTTTGGCAGTTGGAATCCACCAGCCGCTCCCTGGAAACCCTATAGGCAGTTCTGCTTCATCCTGTAGGATTACTATGAGTTGGAATCGACTCGACAACAACAGGTTTTGTTTTGTTTTTTTTTTGGGATTATAGAGGATAGTCTAATTGACCAAGAGGCAGACAGGAGTCAGAAAAAACTATTAGAAATCACTGTGAAAGTTCTCACAGTAGGTGTTAGGAACCTAGGATCAGCTCTCTATTGCTTTGGTTATATACCTTAGTGTAAAAACGGCATAGGGGAGGTGTCTGACCTCCTCCAACCCCACAAGTGGGAAGGAGAACCAAGATCAACAGCCCAAGGTGATTCCATGAGGTGGAGGTCAGACATGCCTTCTCTCTTCTCCATCTCTACCAATTCTGACACCAACTGTCCCTCCCACAGCACTCTCTGCTGGGTTCAATAATTCATAGCAATGGCCATACACAACTCACAGGCCATACTCACGATTATGGGGTTTATTAGGGAAGTAACAGTTACAACTCAGGTTCAAGAACACTCAGGATACAGATCTTCCATCAGGATAGCCTCTCCCCAGCTGTACTTGCAGGCATGCCTCTCCCTGGCCCTCATTCTCTGCCCAAAGGCACTCAGTTTTCTCTCTCTGTGGGCTGGGAAGCCCACCGTGCCATCTCTTGCTGCCAGATCTCTTCTTCCTTGGAATTGGCTCTCTTTTAAGGCAAAACTGACCAATCCGCTTCGTAGACCACAGTTACCTTATCCCTCAGTCACCTGGGTGGGAGTTACAAGACCATGGCTAGAAAGGCCACACAAATGTAATCAATCATACCACACTTAGTAATTTGATATAAGGTTGAACTTGATCAATTTTGTTACCATTCCAAAAAGGGCTATTCTAAAAAATGTAGTCTTTTTTTTGTATCAGTGAATCATTTTTATAATAAAGGCATAAAACAAAGAGAAGTCAGACTTAAAGCACTGAGGGGGTTGTAAGACCTTTGGAAGGCTTAGTGAGAATGAAAATTGATTATCTAGTAAGTGAAGAAAGGCAAAGCAAAAGTGAGAATTGTGAATAAGATTCTGTAACAATGAAAGTCATTAAATTTCCTTTCTGTATAATGATATCAGTCTGTGTTCTTTTGGGCCTGAGGTGAAGAATAAGCTAGCCATTTAAAAAAAAATGTCAATGAATTGTACTTGTAGAAATTGATGAATTGGTGTATGTTTTGTTGTGTATATTTTCACCAAAAATTTAAAAACAAAAAAGTTTAAAGAAAGACCAAAAAAAAAAAAAAAAAATGAACTATAGCCTCTGTCTAATCATGAAGTGACAAAAGCATGAATCAAGCAACCAGGGAGAAGAAGCCAGTGCAGGAAGAGAAGAGAGATGTGGTCGTAGAAGAACTTAACCTCCCAGACTACACGTGGATACTTATTCCACGCCATGAAATCCCAAGAGAGCTGTTAGCCATAAACTTCACAGTTCAGAGGCTTATTTAAAAGTCTTCAGTAGGGTTTAAAGCTGTGGCTGATATGAAACAATTTTGTTAATGGTGCTTGTGCAGAAATTCCCTGGATCCACATGTCACCTATACCTTTAATGTTGGATGAGTGGGCTGGGCGATCACTTTTGTTAGGTAGAATTAGTGATACAATTTTGATGTAAAATTGCCTATTATCCTAAGTGTTGGAAAAACAGTAAACAACTACCAAGTCATAAGTCATTAAAAATATATTTGTAGAATTTTAGGAACATGCTTATTCATAGAGCTACTTCACTTTTTCTTTAAGGGCAGCAAACATTTACCTTACTTGTAACAGTAAAATATATTTGAATGAATAATCAATTTTAAAGCTAGCAGAGACTTTAAAGATCATCTAGGGCTATCCCCTAGTTACAGAGAAAAGATGCTGAGGCTTGGGAGGCTAAGTGACTTGCCCAAGATCACATCATTTCTTGACTTCAGCGCTCTTTGTAAATACTTCCCTTCGCATTGATCTGTGGCCAGTATCAGAAAAGGCTCCAAGATGATATGATTTAATATTTAGCAAATTACACTTTGCAGAATTTCAAGACCTCTTTGTCTGAATGCCTTACAACATCCTAAATCATAACCAAATCTTGGAATATATCAGTCAATGTAGAGCTACTTTTTCTCAGCAGTTGAAAATTGCTGACCTTTTCATTAGCCCAAGAGGGAAATCGGATTGTATAGGACTATTATTAGCTCTCCATTCTTGTGAATGTGTATGCCCTTATGGAAACTTGATTTATGATCTAGGGACTGAGCTGTCACTTGATGACAAAAGATTCTTAACTCATTCTCTGACAACTAGGAATTGATTTTAGCTTAGATTCAGATATAAATCATAATCTACTTACATTGAAAGAATATTTTTCAATGTTAGCTTAAAACCAAAACAGATGTCATGTAATTTTGATTTTCATAAGAACCAATGAATGTTTTGAGATCTTAAAAAAATTAGTACATCATTGTAATGGGAGTAATTTAGGACTGAGGGGTTATATATGTTATCCTCTAGCCAGTAAATTCTCTTCAAGATTTAAAACATTTCTAATCTGTTTGCTATATTTTGTGCCTTCTGAACTGCTAAAATAGTCACTAAATTTTTCTTTGTATACTTTTTTAGAGATATGCCTTTGAAAGAGCCCTGGTGGTGCAGTGATTAAGTGCTCGGCTGCTAACCGACAGGTCAGCGATTCAAATTACCAGCCAATTCGCAGGAAAAAGATGTGGCAGTCTGCTTCCATAAAGATTACAGCATTGGAAACACTATGGGGCAGTTCTACTCTACCCTACAGGGTCTCGATAAGTCAGAATCGACTCAATGGCTATGGTTTTTTTTTGTTGTTGTTGTTCGTTTTGGGTAGTTTTCAAAACGTTTTGGTAATTATAAATTAGAGTAAAATTTAGTTCTTTGATAAATTTTGGAAACTAAACTATTGAAATGAACATTAGCTGTTTCATAATCCAAGAAGAATTTTGTGGTGAAATTTGCCTTGATGATCTTCTCTTCTCTAGTATTATGCATCAGAATAACATCTCTTCCAAAATAAATACTTTTTGTTTTCTGAAATAAGTGATCCTAATTGAAAGAAAATTTTAGGAGTGGTATATATTTTTTGAGAGGACTTAGGGTAATAGCATTATTTTTGGAAGAGAAGTATATAATAGTTAATTTTAATTTCCAGTATCTCTAATTCTCAATATTGTGAAGTATAAAAGGGGTTTATAAAATCTTAAATACATTGGAATCCATTCATCCAGTTACTATAACTACTTGAGTTATCAATAACTGCTTCAGCTGTTACTTTGCCCTAATCCAAACCAAACCAAACCTGTTGCCATTGAGTCGATTCTGTCTCATAGTGACCCTTTAGTACTTTTCCCTAGATACTAAAATATGTAATAAGGATAAAAACACACCAATAGCTAATATTTCTACAATGTGCTACAAACTACTTCTAGTGCTTTTCACATTACCTTAGTTTCCTAGTGCTATTGTAACACAAACACCGCAAATGAATGGCTTCAAAAAACTGAAATTTATTTTCTTACAGTTCAGGGCACTGGATCTAGGGGAAGGTTATCTGTTAGCTCTGGGGGAAGATCCTTGTCTATTTCAGCTTCTGTAGCCCAGGTGTTCCTGGGTTCCTTCCTTCTATGTCTAATCTGCCAAAGAGATTAGGATTAGGACACACCCTACACTGATATGGCTTCATTAACATATCAGATAAAATCCTATTTCCAAACAGGATTATATCCACAGGTATAGGGGTTAGGATTCCAATACATATTTTGGGGGGACACAATTCAATTCCTGTTGTTGTTAGATGCTGTTGAGTCAGTTCCGACTCATAGCAAATTCAATCCATAACACATATTAACTCATTTAATTCCCACAATAATCCTATAAAGTTTTATATTATTTTAGAGAAGAAGAAAGTAAGGCCAAAATAATTTAAATAATTTGAGCAAAGTCATGCACCTGGTACGTAATAGATTCAGGAAAGGAAACAGGTCATCTGACTCTGTATACTATGCGCTTCACCACTACTCTGTACTGTCTTTTATTAGAGAACTAAGTAAGCTACTTCCTTGTGAAGCTTAAAGTTGGGTAGAAGAGACCAACCTGTGAACCGATAACTACAATACAATGATAGTCATTGATCAAATACAAGACAACAGTGATATTACATAGACAGTGTCATCAGCTCTGCCTGACAGAAGTCAGGGAAAATTATATTAATAGGTTGTGAGGCTTTAAAAATGAGTAATAGTTCACCAGAGCCCTGGTGGCGCAGTGGTTAAGAGCTCAGCTGCCAACCAAAAGGTCGGTAGTTTGAATCCACCAGCCACTCCTTGGAAACCCTATAGGGCAGCTCCACTCTGTCATATGGGATAGCTATGAGTCAGAATGAATTCGAAAGCAACAGGTTTGGTTTTGGTTTAATAGTTCACCAGGTATCCAGAGCTGGGCACCACATAGACAAAGCACAACCTGTGAAACAACAGTGCACAGTTCATATCATCTGTAGATAGAGCACAGAAGGGATAGATGATAGAATTTGTGAAGGAAAAAGAAAAAGAAAGAGAATAAGAGATTGGATCATGAAACGCTTTGTATACCATCTGAGGAGTTTAAATTCTGTCTTAACAGAAAACGCGTAAGCAGTCTGAGAATTAGGAAATTTACTCTGTGGACTGAGACTGAAGGTGAAAAGAGGTCGTTTAAGAGCATCCAAGAAAGAGATGAGGACCTAATATGTGGCAGGAGATAAAAGAGAGGTGATGGATCTCAGTCACTTAGAATGTCAGTTGTGTAAGACAGCGTGTCATCTGGATATAGGCAGAAAGGAGATGGAGATCTCAGAGATAAGTATTATGACTCTGTGGGTGGCTGATGACAAATGATACTTTTCTTAAGTTTCTCCTAAATCAAAACCTTTCAAACTGTAGAGTGCATCAGAATCAACTGGAGACACCCACACCCAGAGTTATTGATTGCACTGTTGATACTCCTAGTCCAAGGACCATTCTTTGAGAACCTATATCTTAGGTCAATGATAAGGGGTTATCCTCCAGATACATTTGAATCCTTTAGTGTTTTGAAAATTTAAAGAGTAGAAATTATCTAAATGTAAACGGAGAAATGTCATCTGGTCTCATATACTAGATGACAAGTTAATCTTGAGAATACTTTTAAAATACCCTATTATTGGGATATAAATATAAATATATGCATGCATATATCTATACATATACTTATATATGCATATACATATATATACGTATGTATATATAAAAATATACATATATATACATGGAGCCCTGGTGATGCAGGGGTTAAGAGCTCAGCTACTAACCAAAAGGTTGGCAGTTCGAATCCACCAGCAGCTCCTTGCAAACACTATGGGGCAGTTCTACTCTGTCCTATAGGGTCGCTATGAATCAGAATAGACCTGATAGCAACAGGTTTGGTTTTTTTTTTTTTTTGGTTATATATACACACACTACCTATTTATATCTATATCAATATCTATATTTACACCACATAGCATAAACATCCAGTGGTATCTTATATACTATTTTAATATTTGAAATTCTATATCTTTGTCACAATATTATGAATAATTTCTAAATTACAGAGGCATACAGTAGTTATCAAGACTAAATTTTCACAGAGATTACCATAGGCAGTTGCAGAAGATCATATAATACACTTTTAAAGTTTTGGAAGATTTAACAATGGGTATTGTAGCAGTGGATCATATATAGGATCAAAAAAGTAAAGCTTTCATCCCAATATTAATTTTACATTTTACGGTATTTATAATCTAAAATGGATAATTTATGAATAAATATTACACAGTAGACTCATGATAAGTGATAAAAAAGAGGAGGTAATTAGAAAATAAAAGATGAATTTTGAAATAGAATTTTCCATAAATGATGACCTTAGAAATGTTCACGACATAGTTTTTCTTTCTATGTTCAATTTCCCTTTGAAGAACATTGACCTAATTACAATAAACATGTAGAAATTATAATTCTTAACAGAGACATAGGTATGTATTTACAGCAATGATTAAACAAAAGAGGAGTAGTTGCTTAACCTGTTTGAATGTTCCACAGAAAATGATGTGTTTATAAAACACATAATAAGCATGAAATGTCTCAAGACACTTGTAAGCAAGTAAACAAAGTATGGCCTTGGTTCTGATTTTTATCTCTCTAGTATTAACATTCATTTTATCCAAAAATGTGTAGAGTAAAATAAAGGGTGTTTTGATTTTTTTTAATTATTGAGTTTTAACTCAATATTGAGCCAAAGCATGTTACTTAAATTATGTGCTTCTTAGCATACATGTACAAGAAACAGACATAGGTCTGAATTGTCACCTTGGAAGAGTAGGATGTCTGTCTTTCATCAAAAACCATGTCCCGAAGTATGCCAAAGAAGCTTTTTTTTTGTATTGTAAAGGACAATTGTTTCTTTAATTCTACATAACTGTTTTTATTCTTATAAACATTTGGGATTTAGTACACTGATTCAGACCACTGATCCATCAAATCTTTCAATTACTTTGCCCAGCAGAGGTCCATTTTTTGCCTTTTCAAAAAGAGCATGGACCCAGCACAGTGTTAACTTAAAGTTTATATTCAAAAATTCAAAATAACTGAGCAGTTAATCAACCATAAAGTGTTTACAATAGGATGGGGAAATTCCTTTTTGACCTTATAGCTAATTAGCAGATGTCTTAAGGTGGAAGAATTTCTTAATTTTATTTACAAGGTACTTTGTAGACTATCAGGAAAAAGATGTTACAGTCTGCTTTTGTAAAGATTTTCAGCCTTGGAAACCCTGTGGGGTAGTTCTACTCTGTCCTATAGAGTAGCTATGAGTCGTAATCAACTCGATGACAGTGGATTTTGGATTTTTTGTAAAATATAACTGATCTGAACAAACGAAAAGCTTGGCTGCACAAAGAAGCTGTAACAATATATTTAATGAAATCTTGACATACTGAATTTCATGAAATATCTACCTAGTCTTGGAAAAATAAAATTAAAACCAATTTTACTTTTCTTCTTGTTCTTATTTTGAAATGTTTAACGTAGTCTCTCTATAAGTAGTGATTCAAGTTAAATAATAAGCTGTCTTTGCAATTACTACAACACAAATTATGCTAAGTGGTTTCAGAAGATCTTTGATTTTAATTGATTCTAGCTGATTAAGAATATTCTTTAAACATGTATAAACACTTCCTTTTCTAGACATTTCAGAGTCAAAAGAAAGTTGGAAACAATCACGGGCCACAATCACGAGTCTATAGTACACTACCAGTTAAACCTGTTGCCTGAGGAGATTCCCACTCCTGGTGTCAGGCTAGAACTGTGCTCCATAGGGTTTTCAATGGTTGATTTTTCAGAAGTCGATAGCCAGGCCTTTCTTCCAAGGTACCTCTAGGTGGATTCCAACCACCAACCTGTCAAGTGCATTAACAGTTTGCACCACTCGGGGATTCCATAGTACACTAGCGGGGTTTCCCTTAATATTACACGTTGAGCTTCAGCATCAAAGAGGACTCTAGTCTGTGATGTTTGGACATTTAGTTCTAGCTGTCAATTGTTTCATTATGTGTATGATGCTGCTTTGAGTTTGCTTTGGTCATGTATGTCTCGTTTTAGTTTTGAACATAACATTTTTAATTCTGAGTTTACCATGGAAGTGTTTCTTCTTGCGTAACTTACATTTTATCCTTATTAAGACTACATTTCTTTTGAGGGAAGCTTTCTTTCAGAATTCTTAGTCCTGAATTTCTAACAAACCTGTCAGTGTAATTTACAATTAGGAAATGTCTGAGCATATCAAGGTATTCATTTACTTGTATAATATCACTTCTATGATGACAAGGTAAGTGACTTCTAAATTTCTTATTAGTTTTACAATACCATACAATTATTTATTTTTTGTTAAACTGAGTCCAGAGTATTAAGTTCCCCCATTTTCCAAGCACTTCCATGTAATAAGTATGGTAAGTGGTTTATACTTTCAATTCTCAAGTCTAGTTATTGGGCTGTAAGTGTTTAGTGAGAGTTGATGAAAAAATTCAGAATAGATACACTTTATGGATTAAATTATAACAGTTTGCTGACTGACTTTAGTTGTATAATTTAAAAGAAGTTAGGGAATAAAAAACATATCATTTTTAGACTATCAAGAGCAAATATTTGAAAAAGATAGAGGGTTTGAAATATCATTTAACAGGGTAAAAATAAAGTAAAATTACCTTCACCAAAGTAGATAAAGAAGTTTTTTTGTTTGTTTTTTCCCTCATAGGACAATAAAACAATGATCTCCAGTAAGAACTTGTTTCTTTTCTGATGATTTCTTTAGGAAAGAGTGAGAGAGGGAGAATTAGAAAATCTATATTTTTCCTAAAATCAATGTTCTTAAAGTTTTGCTTCCAATTAATTTGCTTCGTTTTTTATAAATCAAACATGTTAGAAATATGTTATTTTATTTGTATGTCACACTGCTGATATATATGCATATACTTATATATACA
>NW_004443948.1:1752058-1754611 GCF_000243295.1 Trichechus manatus latirostris | reverse complement strand
AACAAAACAAAACAAAAAAGCTCTTCTTCATTTCATATTCCCTTTCTCAGATAAGACATGAAATATCTACTTAGTCATCTAGGGTAGAAACCTTTGAATCAATTCTGATTTGTTGTTTTTCTTTTACTCATATCCAGTCATGCACTAATTCCTAATGATTCTTTCTCAAATATATCTAGGGTCAATTTCCTATTCTTTGTCTTCACCATTGCTGTATTTAAGTCAAGCAAGTATCATCAGAGAAGTCTAAGTAGATTGACTTTAAAAAAAAAGAAGTAGTTTCGTTTAGTGAAGGAAGAAAAATTAAAATCAAATAATACAACAAATCAACCATAGTGTTGAGAGAATGAACAAATGCTAATTCTGAAAAGAAAGTTGTTATTTATATTTGGCCTTATTATATGCTTAATTCCTCAGCCTTGAGTGTCTTTTGTCTAGCAGTATAATATGAGACAGAAAAGGATGTTGGTACAAAGGTGATGATGATGATGACTAGTTACTAACAGTTGAAACAGAGGAATGAGCCACATACAACAAAGAATAAGTTTAGTAAAAATCAGTCAGCTTCTTTGACAGTAATCATGGAACAGCTGGTGAAAAAAAGAAGAAAAACAAATTGGAAAAGCCTTTATGTTTTACCTCAGGAAAGTTAAAGAAAAATTATGAATGTAGGGTGTGGGAGTAGGAGACTTCAATATCTAAGAAGAAAAAAGGTCTTTGTGAGAAAGTATGTGTTATGTTCTAGAAGTGTTAGTGACTAGAAAGCGCTAAGAATTTTGGGAGAAAATAAACGGTCTTGTGTGTTGACGTTACTGTTTTTGTGTTTCATCAAGTCGGTTCCAACTCCTAGTGACCCTATATGACAGAGTGGAACTGCCCCATAGGACTTCCTAGGCTGTAATCTTTACGACAGCAGATCGACAGATCTTTTCGCTCATGGAGGTGCTGGTGGGTTTGAACTGCTGAACTTTAGGTTAGCAGCCCAGCGCTTAACCATTTGCACCACCAGGGCTCCTTGTGCATTGATGATAACTTGCAAATATCAGTGAATTTCTCACAGTGTGTGCGTGTGTGTGTATATTCACTACTGGAAAACAAAAATGTATATTGGAATGAAAATATGAGCATATAAGAAAGTCGGTGAAAGGATCACTATAAATAATAAGGGCTTATTCAAGTAATTGTGTTTAAAGTGTATAAAAGATGGTGAGGACTAGTGGTTATGGAGTTACTGCATTACAGGAAAGTCAGTCTCTCTCTTGCTTACTAGTGGGTTTAAACATTTTATTGATGAGCAGAGGGGGCAAGAGGTGTTAAGGAAATTTAATTTAGGGGAAATCGAATATAACTTACCATTAAATTAAGGTCACATGGTATTATTATTTTCCTAGAGCTGCCATAACAAATTGCCACAAACTGGGTGTCATAAAACAACAGAAATTCACTCACAGTTCTGGAGTCTATAAGCCCAAAATCAAGGTATTGGCAGAGCCACGCTCCCTCCAGAGCCTCTAGGAGAGGATCGTTTGTTGGCGGTTCCAGCTTCTGGTAGCCCCAGGTGTTCCTTGGCTTGTGGCAGCTTTACTCCAATCTCTGCCTCCATCTTCACATGCCCATCTTTGTTTCAGGCTCTGTGTCCCTTCTCCTTTTTTTTTTAATAACACAAGTCATATTGGAATTAAGGGCCTACCCTACGCCATTATGCCCCCTTGTTAACTAGTTACATCTGCAAAGACCCTATTGAGGCAGTGCCAGGCATTTTTTAAGGCACTAATTTGAAGACAGAACACTACTATTTTAAGTGTCAGTCGGCTTTTGGATTCCTTTTTTGATATGGAAAACGGCTGAAACTAGTCACATGCCAATGACTTCATGATTAATTATGTAATTATGTACTAAGGCAAATTATGTCTAATCACGTCACAGACACCACAGATATGAACATGAAAGTGGTAACAAAGCAATTTGAGACGTCCACGGGGGTAGATGTGATCAGTTGAATAAAGGCCTTGGATTTTGAACTAGATGTAAAATCATCAGTAGTTTACAGGAAATTTGGATGGTAAAATTTGACACGTTAACATTAAATATTGGAAAAATGTAGAAATTTAAAAGGCTAAAGCAAACAGAAATAGGAGGGGTTCACATGCCCATTTTGGTGACCACCTAGTGTAAATAGGAGCCCTGGTGGTGCAGTGGTTATAGCACTTGGCTGCTAACCAAAAGGTCGACGCTTCGAAGCTACCAGCTGCTCCACGGGAGAAAGATGTGGTAGTTTGCTTCAGTAAAGACTACGGCCTTGGAAACATTAAGGACATCTCTTCTCTGTCCTACAGAGTCTCTATGAGTCAGAGTCGACTTCATGGCACTGGATTTTCTAATGTACATGATGCATGGCATCCTTCCTTCTATGCCTATGATCATTTCTAGAATTTGAAAAATTATGAAACTTCCCCAAATGCATACGTGTACCTTTGAGAAAGCTCCAAAATATTGATAATAGATCAATATTCTACATTACCGAAATGTTTATCAGATAAAATTGAATTTACC
>NW_004443948.1:1712521-1749820 GCF_000243295.1 Trichechus manatus latirostris | reverse complement strand
GACTTAACTCTTAATAATAGTAAGAGGCACTTACAGGAGACTGAAGGTTAGATTTTTATTTTCAAATCATAGATTTTCCATGTTGAAAAAATATTCATAAATGCAATCTTGTTGGAGTATTTACTTGATAAACTTCTGCCTCATCTTGAGATTGTAAAGTAGATGTGTTTATATCATCTCAAATACATCCATGGGCATTTTAATTAATTTTTCTCTGGATTGCAAAAGTAATCACAGTCATTATAGTGTCCACATTAACTTTCATCTGTCTTTTCTCTGCTTTATCTGATTATAATTCCAAATCCTATCTCTGGTCAAGGAATGATCAGATGCAACAGAACATGCATAAGTCACATACGCGTTGGAATTAACAAAATACTCTCAGTTGTCTACTTCTGGTAAACCTAAAATAATCCCCTCTTGCTGTTTCTTGTTATGATTAAATTCTCTCCGAAACTTCACAGACCCTCCCCCTCCATCTCCAATTTACTTGCACATATGGAAGTTTTAACTTAGGGTCAGGACCACTCAAGATGTCTAGGTGATTTTACTCATCTGTTTTTATGAGTAATTCTCAGCCCCTAAAACATTCATACTGTTAATGTTAAACATTTCAGGGAGGACTAATGAAATATATACTATTACGCATGGAAAAATATGGACATTCAAGTTTTTATTCTTTCATTTATAGTTTCAACCTTCAGAAGCTTAACTGTAAGTTTCTAAAAGAACTTGCTTAAGTTTCCCATCTAGTCACGTTATTTGCAGAATCAAAACATACTATAATACAGACTGAAAACCATTTTTTATGGTTGTAAGAAAACACTCAGTGAAAAAATTAATCTGAAAAATTATAGAGCAATTGTTAGTATATGTTTCTGAATGAAAATATATATATAAAAATAGATCAATAGATACATACATACCTTCATATATACATAGATACATAGATAATAGTTTTAGAGATCACTATGAACTAGAGGTTAAAGTCTGACATTTTTTACCCTAATTTCTGGGTATGTTTGGAAATATCACTCAGGTTCAGTTTTTTGTATTAATTTGTAAAATGGCCTATTGATTTTATTGTATATTTTTATTCATAAATATTATGTGTATAAGGTATAGCACGAGAGTGGTGAAAAATCAAAATATAGACTGTCATAATAAGGCATACTTAAATAAGCACAGCTATAATAAGTACTACACTATTTATTGACTGGAGTCCCTGGATGGCACAAACAGTTAAGCACTGGACTACTAGCCAAAAGGATGGTGGTTCAAACCCATCCAGAGGCACCTTGGTAGTAGAAAGATCTGGTGATCTGCTTCTGAAAGGTTACAGCCTTGAAAACCCTATGGAGCAGTTTTACTCTGCGCACATGGGTTGCCATGAGTCAGAATCAACTTGAGGGAAACTAACAGCAACATATATCAATTACTAAATAGGTTATGCATACAGTACAATCTATAGATGTTTAGGAAATGGAGAAATTCGTGGTGAACTGGGGAAGTTAGAGAAAGAGACACTTAGAGCATGGATGTTAAGCTTTGCCTAGAAAATTGTGGATGAATCAGAGAAGATGGGAATGTTTTCTATCCAGTTCACTTGGCTTTTGGGACACGATGCTCTCCTGATTTTGCTACTTTCACGCTGTGTCTCCTTCTTCATTTATTTTGCTATTTCCTCCTCATTTTCAGATTTCTCTAAAATGCAGATTCATATATCAGACTGTCTTGTTAACATATCCATCTTAAATTGAACAAATTAAAAACTGATTCCCTACTTCACCATCCCCAAAATGTACCTCTTGGTCTTCCTCATCTCAGTTCATGGTATTCCCTCCAGGTGCTCAGGCCAAACCATTTGGAGTCAACTTTGATTTTTTCTTTCTTTTACATTTCACTTCCAATGATGGCAAATGCTGTCAGCTCTGCTTTCAAAATATATTAAGAAAATAACAGTTTCTCACCATATCCACTACTACCATATTGGCCAAGTCACCACCATCTTTTGCCTGAATCGTAAAATTTGAGCTCCCTGCTTTTGCCGTTGTCCTGTTACAGGTACAGTCTATTTTCAGCATAGAATGGTCCTGTTAAAATGTTAAGTCTACTTAGGCCACTCCTTTGCGCAAACCCTCCAGTCGTTTTTGATCTTATTCAGAGAAAAAAACAAAAGCCAGAGTCCTCTGAATTGCCTACAAGGCCCCAAATAATATGTTTCCCCCTCCCCCTTTCCTCCTACCCATGGTGTCGGTGACCTTATCATCTCCCCTTTCTCACTCTGCTGACCTCCACGGTGACCTTGAGAAAGTCAGTTCTGCTTCTATCCCTGCACTTCAACAATTATTCTTCCCCCTGCCTGCAAATGCTCTCCCTCGCCTCCCATCCATGGGGTTACCTCTCTCACCTCCTTCATTTTTTCCCCTCAAATGTCAACCTTCCAAGGAGCCTTGCTATGATAATTCTATTTTAAATTGCATACCCTCCTCCCCCAGTATTCCCTGGGTCACTTTTTGCTTTATTCATTTATTTTTTCAGTAACACTTACCAGCTTCTAACATTATCTGTACCAAGAAAAAACAAACCTGTAGACGTTGAGTTGATTCCAACTCATAGTGACCGTATAGGACAGAGTAGAACTGCCCATAGGGTTTCCAAAGAGCACCTGGTGGATGTGAACTGCCAACCTTTTGGTTAGTAGCTGAACTCTTAACCACTGTGCCACCAGGGTTTCCACCTTATCTATACCAAACCAAAAACCCGTTGCAGTCGAGTCAATTCCAACTCATAACAACCCTATAGGACAGAGTAGAACTGCCGCATAGAGTTTCCAGGGAGCAGCTGGTGGATTCGAACTGCTGACCTTTTGGTTAGCAGCCAAAGCTCTTACCCACTATGCCACCAGGGTTTCTACATTATCTATAGTTTATTTAATTTTTTTTTTTAAATTATATCTCCTTCCCTTTAGATATGAGGACAAGTGATTTGGGGGCTTATTTCCTGATTTAGGAGCCCTAGTGGCACAGTGGTTAAGAGCTCGGCTATTAACCAAAAGTGGGCAGTTCGAATCCACCAGCCACTCCTTGGAAACCCTATGGGGCAGTTCTACTCTGTCCTATAGGATCGCTATGAATTGGAATTGACTTGACGACAACAGGTTTTGTTTTTGGTTCCTGATTTATCTGCAAGGCCCACAACAAAGTCTGACACAAGGTGAATGCTCAATAAATATTTGTTGAATAATTGAGTACATTAATAAATATAAGAATTGTAAAAAAAAAAAAAAAAGTATCCTTCCTCTGTTAATTCCTCAGAAAATGTTATGATGTCAACAAATTATGTGGTGTTTATATAGTACTAGGAGTCACTGGGTGGTACAAAAGGATAATGAGCTTGAATGCTAACCAAAGATGGTAAGTTCGAGTCCACCCAGAGGTGTCTTGGAAAAAAGATGTGGTGATCTACTTTAGAAAAATCAGCCACTGAAAACCCTATGGAGCATAATTCTACTTTGACACACATGGGGTCACCATGAGTCAAAATGGACTATATAGCAACGGGTAGGGAAGAGGTGTAAAGAAGATACAGAAAAACATAATCTTGTACGAATGTTGAAAATAATAATTTGGAGACAAGCTTTCGAGAATGCTTTTTAAAGGAGTGGCTATACTGAAAAATATTTTAAATTCCTTGATCAAGCTAAGATTAATTCTATAAATCATAAAAATTTTTAACCATGTGTCAGCTGTTTTATAAGCACCTGCCTGTAATTGGTAGATTGGTCAAAACTGGACAGTGGAATACAAAAGTTACAGAATCAAATAGATCATGGTTTAAAAGAAAAAACTGGATTAAAAAATCAATATCTTATTTGAGATATTAGACAGTTCTCCATATACTTCTTTTGAAGATAAATGATGCATTCAGATGACCAGCTTCTTTAAGCTACACAAAAGTATATAAGAGCATATATTTTTTAAAGAATTGTAATATCATAAAAGTAATAATTGTAAATTAGGACTTAAATTAATTTATAATCAATCTGCTGATGATAGTTGATATACAAGCTTTAGATCCTACATAACTAAGGAAAACTTTGATTATTTATTCAGATTCTTTTCATTGGACTAAAAAACTGGCCTTTATCTTAAAATCTTTCCCAAATAAGTAGTCTTGTGTACTTCTCAACCGTAGTCCTCTTACCAAGAGAGCTAAATATAATTTCAGTCATTCCGTTTGGCTGCGTTCATCTACATACTTTAGAAAAAGGAGATAACCAATAGGGGGAAAACATGTTAAAAGGTTTGGAAGTTTTTTGTTTCTTGTCTTCTCTTGTTTCCTCCAACCCAAGGAAAATCTTCATTAAAGAATTCTTGAAGCCTGTTCAAAGCAGTATCTATTAAGCCCTCACTGTGTCTGACAGTATTGTACATTAAGCACGCAAAGATGAATATATGACACGGTCCCCAGGCTGAAGGTATTTCAAAAATAAAACTAATAGGAACAAATACATATACAAATCAATAAGTAATGAGTACTATCCTGAAGTCTGATCAATGACATGTATATTTCAACTTTAATCATTTAGGATTTTTGTCTTAAATTGTAACTATGGTCTCACTCAATCTGTACCATTTAAAACAAATTTATCAAAGTTCAGGACACATATAAAATAGCTTTTTCTAGTAATGTTAATAAGATTACCAAAGATTTCAACTCATAGTGACCCTATAGGACAGATTAAAACTGCCCCATACGGTTTCAAGGAGCAGCTGGTGGATTTGAACTGCCAACCTGTTGTCTAGCAGCTGAGCTCTTAACCACTATGCCACCAGGGCTCCAAGTAGCATTTAGTTAGTGCTTACGTTGTGCTAGGCACTGATAATATACATCATGTATATTATTTCGTTTAATTTTCATAACAGTGCATTCATATTTCAAGCTTGCCGTTAACCAGAAGAATGCCACTACAGATAATATATACAATTTTAAAACAGGATTTCAAATAGATTACCTATGACAGTAATCCATTTTGCTTTTAAACAAATTTTAATCCATTTTGGCTTTTGGATTGTTAATGGAAATTCTGAATAAGGAAAAGGTCAAAACTTCTTCCCAATGCTAGGTTTCACAAAGATAATTTCTAAGAGTTGAAAAACAAAGCAAAAAACCACCGTTTAATAGTTACATTTGAATAATGTTTAATTAAAAAAGTTATTCTCATATATCGATTGTTGAGGGTTGAGCTTTCATGACAGTGAAATTGTGGCTTTAGCAATTTCTTTTACGAGACTCTGCTCTCTCATCTTTGAAAACGTTGAACAAATTCATGCTTTATACAGTATGTCTTTGAATGTTGGGAACCGAGGCCTGTAGTAGTGGTAGGAGTAATTACAGCCGTCAGTTCTTTCAACACGAGAAAACAACCTCGTTTCAACTTTACAAGAAACAGATTGTAAGTATCCAAAGGAAAAGAAATAACAGGCTTTATATGATGAACAGTGTGGTGATTGTTAAGCTAGTAAACTTGATCATTTGGAGGGATGTGTTTACTGGAGGGTATTGGGAAGAAGATATGGTTTATATGCATACCTGAGAGTATTTTATGAAGGAACAAACAAAAACGTGAGTACTAACTATCTTATCAGGATAAGAACAATGACTAGTAGACTCTTTAGGCCAGCAAAATTGTGTCTAAAGAAACTTGTCTTAACTGCTTTCATCTGAGTTTTGTTTTTTGTGAAAGCACTTCCTTTGTATCTGGGTGTTCCTCACATCTGGTTTATCTGGATGTTAGAAATCCAGGACTTCCTTCTACCAAACAACACGAAAGTAGATGAAACTGGAAAAAGTTGAAAACACATTATGAAACAAGGAGTGAGGTGTTTTTTTTTTTTTTAATGCAATTTGTTCAGCATATAGCGCTTCTCTTATTCTGTTCGTTGGGGGTGATTTGGTGTGCTTTAGACAAAGTTAGACAAAAGTGTCAGGCTCAGATGAAAAGCTAACCCATTGCTTGTTTTTCTATTCCACTTTGAGGTAGGACTTAAGGCCTGGTTGGTTTGTTTGTTGTTTTTACTAATTTTTTTCCATCTTCGTAATGAAAATTTTTGTTTCTTATCTTAGACAAAGATAAGAATGAATTAAGTTGGCAAGTTAGCAGGCAAAAGCTAAATGTCCATCTAATGCAAAGGATGTTTCCAATACCAGTCAGAGCAGCAACATGTTATCTAAACTAGTAGTCCATGCAACTGCTAAATATATTCATGCGTAAGTTTTTCTGATTGCTTTTGGTACATCACTCTCCTTCTCCTCTTTGCCCACTAGGCATTTTTTTTTTCCCCTGAGTAAGTTGTAACTAAGGGCAGCCAGATGGTTTAGGACAGAAAACAGGACACTTCTCATTGCCTGGACAGGTTTCAAAATTGACACTGCATCAGTGCACAAATGGATCCAGATAATATGGCAGAAACAAGGTGTCGGCCTCAATGTGTAAAGTGCAGAAACTGAACGAATAGAATAAACTTTCATGGACAGCTCTGGTTTGCAGATATACTGGACTGAAATTGTGACGAAATGAAGGTCTGTGCTCCGATAAAAGCCCAAGCCCTCAGGTAGTGTGATTGGTGTCCCAGTCTTGGCCCACCAAACTCTACTTTTTTATGTTTGAACCAGTTATTCCCATGTTATTCTTAATAAAAATTGTAACTGAAGTAGATGTCTTCATTAAACAAACAATTGCCAGATATCCCTCAACGTAGATTTCAAATACTTTTCTACGATCACTACATTAAAACAAATTCTATTTGAACGTTATTAAGAGGACCAGGTCTCATCTTCCCCTGTTATCCATAACACCTGTAGCAAATTCCTCTGGTGTTCTTTCACAAAAACAGATCCTTGCAGAGTTGATGAAAAAGCAAGAGGAACATGGAGCATGGAATATCACATTTGTTTTTAGGTGTTTTTGCTGATTTCCTTTGGGTTCTGGAACATGTGCTTAAGTTCATGGTTATGTAAATAACCATACTGTCCAAGCAGATGGCTGTTTTGAAGGGGTAATGTTGGAGGATAAAGACCAGAACAGGACAGCCCAAAAGCAGAGATGAATCCCTCTGGGGGCTTATGATGTACATACACTGATTTCACAATTATCCCACAGGTGACTAATTCCAGGAAGTTGCCTCTACATTCCCTGGGAATACAACAGTAAACCAAAGAAGAAGAAGAAAAAAATTTCCCTCA
Source organism: Trichechus manatus latirostris (assembly GCF_000243295.1). Classification (NCBI taxonomy): domain Eukaryota; kingdom Metazoa; phylum Chordata; class Mammalia; order Sirenia; family Trichechidae; genus Trichechus; species Trichechus manatus. The sequence continues at coordinate 1,742,572 of NW_004443948.1, read as the reverse complement.
GAGAACGAGAAAGATAGACAATAAAAAACGTAAATCATATACATGGGCTTGGATGGTGACATATGCTATGGAGAAAAAAAATTTAGAACATAAAGAAAGCAGGGGAGGGGAATAGGGAGCATTCATGGGTAGGGGTGAAATTTTCAATAGGGTTGACAGAAAAAGGCCTGAGGAAGTGCCATAAAGGCCTAAAGGTGATAAGGCTTTTTTATGTACCTTAGCAGAAGAATCTACTATTATTTGTTTTTTTAACAAGTACTTATATAGTTTAGTATATGCCAATGCTTTATAAATATTATTTCATTTAATCTGTATGATAATTGTATTAGACACATTCTATTATCATTTTAGAGATAACTGAAGTGCAATAAAATAAATGAATTATCCAAAGTCATATAATCAGTACATAGTGGAGACAGGATTGTAGCCTAAATAACTTTGCTCCAGAATGTTCTAAGCCATGTTCTATGTGCCTCCCCAAAAAGTAGGGATGCCACTATAAACTCTACCATTCAATTGAGAATTAGCTTTAAGATTAATGATAAAGGGCACATATTTTCTAATTATAAGATTTCTTTTCTCACTTCTCAATTACAGCACAGTTTAAGCTGGTGTTTTCATTTTTTATTTTCCCCCAAGTCTATTAAAATCAGAAAAAGAAATACAATTTATTGGTTGGCTATTTTATTTAGTCAATCATTTCCAGATTTATCCATCAGAAGACCATGTATTACTCTAAAAAAATGTCACTTACAATTTTAAACAAGGTAAATGGCATGCTACTTATTACGTCTCCTTCCAGATTCATAATAAGTACATTAATATTTCAAGGGTTTTGGGAAGTCCTGCTTTAAAGAGGCATGATTTTCTTTTTTATAACCCAATTGTTTCTCAAACATATTTTATTATGCACCTCTCCTTCCCAGCAATAATTGCGAACATTTCAAAGGACACCAGTGTCCCAAGGAGCATTGGTTAAGAAACAACGCTGAAAGGGTACTGGATCAATCTGCTTTCCATATTTGAAATTAGCCCACTTTGAAAGAAGTGCAAAATTTTGTAGGCTATTGTACATGAAAAATATAAATATATTCCCCCCTAATTTTCATAAATAAAGGGGGGGACTCCTAGCTATGTAATTTGAAAAGAGCAAAGGAGATATTAGATATTTCTTTTCTTACTATTTACTTAAATAACATACAAGTGTAAGAAAAATGATATTATAAAGAACTTTAACCATAACCTCATAAGAGTACATGCATTATTTATTTAATGCATTACCATATTTGCTCTTGTTTTCCTAATGTGGCTTACATATTAATCAAATGTTTCTAATGGGATTTCATTGATTCATTGAGCCAATATTTATCAACTACCTACTATGCACTTTGACACTTTAAAATTTAATTTTTAATGTTATTTCTATAGCCCTGATAATTTTGCACCAAACTATAATTCTTTGTACCAAAATCGGATAATCTTGTTGAGTCAGAGTTCTTAGTTGTAAGCATCAGAAACCCCCCTCTGGCTGATTTAATCAGAAAAGGAAATCACTGAAAGGAACATCAGCCAGGCTTAACAGCCAGCTCAGAAAGAAGCAGACTCAAAGGAGGAGAAAGAGCAGTTAGGACCACACCAGAGAGAACATCACCAAAAGCCTTTGGTGAAGTCCCTGAGGCCACTTCTACCTTTAGTCGCTGGCTGCTTCCACTAGCACCACTGACTACACTGTCAATGGAAACTAGATAGCATTTCTGAAGCCACCACCCAAGAACAAATTCTTCATTGTCTCTCATTCCCATTTCAAGATCCTGGGCAAGAAGACTCAGTGAGCCAAATCCTAGCTGCCAATTGGAGCTACAGAAAATAAGTAGCAAGCATTTGAGGATGTGCAGAAAGAGACATCCAAATATAGGAAGGTGGTTCAGTTCCTGGGCATCTAAAGTAGGCAAACTTCTTTATGGGCTCTAATATTATTGCTGGGTGGTGCAAATGGTTAAAGCACTTGGCTTATAATCAAAAAGTTGGGAGTTCAAGTCCACCTTGGAAGTTCAGGCCTTGGAAGAAAAGCCTGGCGATCTACTTCTGAAAAATCAGCCGCTGGGAATTGTTTGGAACACAGTTCTACTGTGCTGCACTTGGGGTCACAATGAGTCTGAACCAACTTGACATCAACTGATTAATAGTATTGCTTTTACTGTTATTATTTTTATCATATTAATTGCTACATTAGAACATCCCCAGTACTCAGTGCAATCAAATATTAACTTCACACGATTATTTGTGAGATTTGGTGTTGAAGTATCAACATGGTCCCTTAGAAAAACACCAAACACCAACTAGGCTTTATATAGACTTTGGATACTTTCCTCCCTCTCTTCCTCCTTCCTTCCTTCTTTCCTTCCATTCTTTCTTCTTTTTATTTTCTTTCTCTTTCATTTTTTGCTTTTCTTCAAAACTAGAGAAGTTAGATTTGGAGGTATAAATAAACATTACAATTACACTGACACCTTAAGACTTTTATCTTATGACCAGATACTCCAGGAGTTTTAATAAAATATATTGATAATCAGTTTTCTTGCATTCTATCAGGGGGAGACAGTTTGCAAATACAGTAAATGAATATAATATATAACATCTGTTAGTATTATAGTAGGTGGTAAGTGTGATGGAGCAATCAGAACAGAACTTAACATTCTTTCAAGGGAAGACAGACAACAAATATAATAAACAAATTATACGATATTTTAAATTTTGATAAATGGCATGGAAATAGAGAAAAAGCAGAGTAAGGATATCCTGTTAATCATCAGTTTTCTTACATAAAATGATGATAATATTAAGGTTATTTTCCTTTTAGGTACTAAGGAGCATAAAAGAAGACTTCATGTGAAAGCCCTATAAAATGTTTTTATGATTATAAAAGCAACACTATTTATAATAAATAAGTATAAATAAATATTCATAAATAAATAATAGCTTTATGTATTACTGCTCAGAGAAAACTAACATTAGAATTTTGGTGTATTTTTTTTCTATGCATTTCTTTTAACATAGTTGAGATGGTATTGTACATGTAAGCGTGTGTCCCATTTATCCCCAATTACTGTTGTATCATAAGCTTTCTCCAAAGTTGTTACAAACTTCATCTTGCTCTTTGGTGGCTGTTTTTCAGGATTTTTATACTAAATCCATTAGTGAAGGTATTTTACTCTTTGGTGTCTCCCTAGGTTACAAAATTGCTTCCATTTCACAATCTCGAATGTTTCTACATTGCATATATATATAGGTTTTTGTAACTTCCTGTATCAGAGGTTCTGCAACTTTTTAGTCTTCACATTTTTCAAAATTATTGAGGACTTCAGAAAGTTTTTGTTATGTGTGTTATATCTACCAATATTTACCCTAATAGGAATGAAAACTGAGAAATGTAAAGAAATTGTGTATTAATCCATCTAAAAATAACAATAATTAAGTCCATTAGATGTTAACATCAGAGTGATGGTAGCATTACACATCACAGAGATTCTGGAAAACTTCCTGAACACCAGTGAGATAAGAGATTGAAAAGGGGCAAATGCCATCTTAGTATTATCATGAAAATTCTTATGACCTCCCCAGATCACACTTTGAGAACCATGCTATAGCAGAAACCGAGACTCATAAAGAAAGTTTTGAATGGCAATACAGTCACATGGTTCAAGTTTTAAGTTACAGAAAGATATATAGTGAAAAGTCTGCCAGTTATCCTTCCCCCCATCCAGAGGTCGCTAATAATTATTAGTTGCATATTTGTATGTATGTAAACATTGTGTAATGTTTATATGATTTAAATACTATTCCCCTTTCTATACAAATGGAATCTTTCAGTTATATTGTTCTGTAGCTTACATTTTTGAAACCTAACAACGTCTCAAGTCCGAGTGGTGCAAAAGGTTATTGCACTTGACTGCTAACCGAAAGACTGATGGTTTGAACTCACTCAGAGGCACCTCAGAAGAAAGGCCTGGTGATCTGCTTCTGAATGTCTCAGCCTTGAAAACTCTATACAGTGCAGTTCTACTTTGCACACATGGGTCACAGTAACCTGGAATCAACTTGACAGCAACTTTTCTTATTTTTGGTTTAACAATATGTCTTGGAGATCTTTCACATAAAGAGCTTCCTTGTTCTTTATTTTTATGTTTGCACAGAATTACATGGTATAGACGTGCTATGATTTATTTAATTCATTCCTTGGAGATGGGCAATAGTTTCCTTTTTTTTCTTTCTTTCTTTTTTTGCTAATACAGACGATAGCTGCAATGAATAACCTTATACAGACACCATTTTACAATTGAGTAAATATATTTGTCTTAGATGCCTAGAATAGGAATTGCTGGGACAAAATGTGTATGTGTTTTACATCTTTATAAATATGTATCAGTATATATCTATAAATAGAAATATTAACAATATAAATATTGCCCTCTGTGGAGGTTTTTCCAGCTTACTCTCTCAATCCATAAAAGCATTGGTTTCCCCATCCCTTTGCCAACATAGACTGTTATCAAGCTTGTGGGTTTTTGATAAAGCTATAATTTCTCATTCTTTTAAATTTGCTTGGTTAATGACTCTTCTCATCCAAGTAAGGTAATTCTCATACAATCCTAACAAGTAAGAGATTTACCAAAGAATTGGGAATTAGTTTAATGAACACATAACTCTCATCCAGATGGGGATGCTTGAGACTGAAATGTGACCCTTTTTATAATTAAAATGGGACGACAGGTATAAAGCAAGATAGTCCTAGGCCTATATGGTATGCTAGGAATCACTCATTATTATAGAAATGGAATAGCAGGAGTAAATAAAAGAACATGCTATATTCAGGAGAAATTATATGAGAAGGAATAACTATTGAATTAATAAATAATGCATAAATAACATCTTTTCAGTCACTGGGAATGGTAACAGCAATTTTATGCAGAGCTAAACACAGTGAACTAAAGGAAGTGTGTGTGTGTGTGTGTGTGTGTGTGTGTGTGTACACACGCCCGCCTGAGTGTGATCTGATTTCTGCTCATTTTGTGCAGTATTGCTTTCTTCTGTGTTGACCTCCTCACTCCTCCAACCATCTTGCCCAGCTTCTTCCTCTTTGTCTGTTGTCACGAGTTGGGTTCCCAGGAAGCCAACCTGAGGGAGGAGTTTAGAATACTGAATGCAGACTAAAGAGTGCTTTTGGATCAAGCGAAAGGAATGGAGAAGAAGGAAGCAGGAATGGGCAAAATGAGAAGTTGAGCTGTGATACAGACTCAGCAAGGGTCCTGGCCCATCCCAGAGTTCAGGAACTGAAATGGTCTTTCAGAATTATCACCAACTGGCCTGAGATGGACAGGCATCCCCCTCCTCGCATGACCAGTCATTGAATGTGGCTGCTGCAGGAAGGGCATGAGCTTGGATGTGGCTGCTTTCTGTACCAGGGGCAGTCTCTCAAGGGGCTGAGAGTTGCAGGCTGTTTGCTGACAGCATTCGCAGCAGCTGGGACACCAAGTCCTTCAATGAACATGTATGGGGTGGCACACTGCAGTGTCACTCACATGTATCCACACAGTTACTCAACAAAGATTATTCACAGTAAGTTATTAATGATTAAAGATGACATTTACCAGGTATATTGCATTTTTAACAAGAGAACAATAAGAACAATAAATGAGTCAAATTGCAGAAATGTGGTTATAGCTTAGAATCAGGCAGACCTAAATTTGTCTCCTATCATTACCTATTATTTGTTGTAAGCTTCTGTTTCTTCATCTACAACGTGGGGGTGATAATGGTTATTTCATGGGAATATTGTCCAAATCACATTATATTTTATATAAAGAGTTTATTGTGCCTAGTGCTTAGGGAGCATTCAGCTATGATGGCTCCAATGTTTAAAGTGCAATAATAAGGAGCAGGATCAAGATCAGAAGTAGGAAAAGAAGAAGAAACTCATTAAATTTTAGTTTCAGGTATAATTTTTTGGCAGGAATGGGGTTTGGGGAGAGGATAGGATAGCTGTCCCAGAATATCTTGTGTTTATGGCTGCTGATTCATTAAGCTATCCCTGCTACCATATTATTATATTTACTATGCCAAATATATGTGATGTGTAACATTTGTACGATGTGAAAATGAAAAGAAGAACCTTTTCTCTCTAATATGTATGTCTTAGGCTGGGTTCTCTAGAGAAGCAAAACCAATAAAGTGTATAAATATATATAGAGAGAGATTATATCAAGGAAACAGCTCACGTGATTGTAAAGGCTAGAATGTCCCAAGTCCGTGGATCAGGTTAGAGGCCTCTCCCAAGTCACACAGCTACAGAACCTGGCAAGCCCAAGATCAGAAGGTTGGAGAGCAGGGCTCCCACTCACAGGCTGTGCAGATCGACGAATCCCAGGTTTGGCAGATAAGCTGACAGCTCAAGTCCCAAGAACGGGAGATGAGACGACAGGAAGCAGCCGCAGGATCCAGAGAGAGCAAAAAGCCAGAATGTCTACTTAATACAGATGCGGGCCACACCCCCAAGGAGACTCCCTTTCATTTGATTGGCTACTCACAGTATATTCAATCATGGGAGTGATTACATTAAAACATGGAGAATCATGGCCCAGCCAAGTTGACACACAATCTTAACCATCACAATGTACTTCTGTGGAAAAGTGGAGATGAAACAATATAAATACCCTAAATGGATGCTAATTGTGGGTGTCCAAGCTCCCCCTCTGGTAGTTGTGAGACTCCCTCCCGATCTCTTGGTTTCTAGCCTGGGCTGTTTGTCTCTTCTGCAGGTCTGTGGCACAGAAAAATGCAACATTTCTGGGCAAATCAGAATCAATGTATAACCTACATTGTTTCATTCCAAGCTTGATGGGCTGGGGAGGGGACAGACACATGTACAAAAAATAACAGTGAAGGATCTCTATTTGCGGTCAACAAGAGAGTTTGATGGGTTCATTCAGGTGAATAAGAATCAGATGAAGGAGTGGGATCCTTTTAGCATTTAACTGTGCCTGGTTTGGGATGGAGAAGTAAGCAGTTAAGAGCACAAAACCAGCATAGAAAATGATATGACAACAGTATCAGGAGGATAGAAAAAACAAATTAATCCCATGATAATGCTGAATTGTTCAGATGGAGGTAGTATTTCAGACAGAAAGGTAATAGATGTAGAGATGCATGGACCTGCCAGAAAGCACAGAGGAAATCCAGCCTTTTAAAAACAAGCCAAGGAAGCTTTTGTTGTATCGCATATGTCATTACTTGAATCAACTAGGAAGTCTTTGTTGGGGGACATTTTCTAGATCCCATTTCACAACTGATGCCTCCTCAATTTTTGCTCCTTTTCATCCACAGCTCCTCCGGCACATTAGATCTGCTTATACCCATGCTGTCTCTGGGAGTGAATCCCAATAGTTTTGCTGTCATGTCTGACCTACCAGAAATTTTTCAACAGAAACTTCTAGATATCTTCATGATCCCTTTCTTTCACGAAAAAACAAAAGAAGGCAAAAGTAATTATCTCCAGATTATTCAAGGAAAACATGGGCTTTTCTTCTCATTTACTCCCTTGAGAGCATCAAATTAATGCTAATAGACTGTGTGCTGGTGTGAGAATTTCTCAGAACAGCCAGCAGAATAGCCATGGAGTATAACTCAGTAAATATATGGGCAAATTTAATAGAAGGAATGCACTGATAACGATCAGGACGCTTTAATTGAAATTTTATTTACACAATTATGCACAGACTTTCTCGTAGTAGTACTCAGACAAAAAGTCTTTGAGTGCAACGTTATTGATTTGGGGTTCTCACATACTTTTTTTTAATACTTTAGAAACAGCCTCTTGCTTGGCTTTTAAAGACTGCAGTGGCCCCTTATGTTCTTTCTGTCACTTCTACTTCTAATCAGTGAGGAATTAGGGACATAAAACAGATTAATACAGGAGACGTTTTGTAAGTGATTCTGTTTCAACATTCTAAACAATCCCACTGGGATCCATGGGAAAAGCCAGCCTACGGTCCTTTGTAGCTACACTTGAAAAGCTGGGAAAGTTAGATGAGAAGACAGAGAATCTTAAATTAAGAATAAGATAATTTGCCACTGCTTCAGCTAATTCCCAAAGTACTGATCTTCAGATTTAAAATAAAACATCATAATGTACAACCCACCCAGTGTGTATTATTGGTATGTAATATCTCCCCTAAGGAAATAATACCTTTCATAAAATGGTGTTTGAATGAAATCAGTGTAACACAATCACATCTCAAAATGGTCAAATTCTTTTCATCCACAAGGCTGCTACCATACTCCATGTGATAAACACTTTACCGACCTTTCTGTTGTCAAAACTTTTTGCTTCAAAAATCTCCATATTGCAGTCAAAATGATCTATTTAAGATCCACATCTCACCTTAACTCACTGTTTAAGTTTTAATATTATTAATTTTTTTTCAACAACAGAGGGTCTCTTTTCATATCTTCCCTTTCTACTCACCCCTTACCTGAACACTTATGCACTTAACCTTCTTTAGAAAGACAAAACAGCAGCTTTTGCAGAACAAACAAAATCCAGACTCCTTTCCAAGGCTTTCCATAATTTGGTTACCACTTATACTTGAACTCCATCTCTGCTGATTATGGTGTGGTTGCACTTGTCAATTTTGGTTCCGCAGAAGCTTCAAATCTTTCACCTGTTAGGGCTCTCATTCCTGTATTTTCATTTTCCCAGAACACTTTGCTACTGGATTTCCAAAAGCGATTCACTCTCTGGATTTAGATACTATTTTTATCTTTGCTTTACAGATGATGAAACTGAGGCCAGAGAGATTAAATAATTTGCCCAAAGGCTAACAGTAAATAAGCGACAGTGCTGGAGTTAAAACCCCAGTGGTCTAACTCCTTAATTGAACTCTTCACCACAATACGGTAACTGCTTCTTGCTCTTCCAGGTCTTCAGGTGAATGTCAGAGAGGCATATCCTGACCTGCTTTATAGTAGGTTTAGCACCCATCCCTTATTGTCTTTCATTTCTTCACTTATCTTCTTCATATAACTTATCACAGTCTGTAACTATTTATCATGATAGTTCAGTTTTTTTTTTACTTCACTAAGTTATTCGGTTTCTGAGAGTAAAACCAAAATACACCGGCACAGGTACTCTCCTTTAAATATAAACACTCACTCAGTAAGTTTTTGTTTGAAGTAACTGAGGGACTCTGGGAGGCATGATAGGTATTGCACATGTCGGTAACTCTGAATATGTCACAAAGTTGTTTAATGCATAATAACTTCTGTTTTCTGATTTTCAAGCTAATTTCTGGTTTTAACAGCCATATTACAAGGTTCTTTTTATGGAAAAATACTAAAGGCAATAACACCAACTATAAAAACGATAGAAATGTTTGGAATGCTCAAGACAAATCACTTGTCTTCGATCTTTAGCTTTTCTCCTTTCTCCCTCAGCTTCACTTGTTTCCCCTGATTTGTTCTCCTTTTTTCTTACCCTTCTTGAAACCATCACCTTTAACCAGTTTCTAAAGCAGTGTTCCTTGGAAACTTCAGCCTCTCAAGATATTTTGGAGTTAGGTCTAGAAAGAACCCAGACAGAGCTCATACTTTTATTGAATTGACCTGGCAAAAAAATTCCTGCAAATTGGCCCATTTCTTCTCAAAATGGGAAATGGAGCATCCTTTGTTTTACACAAAGAAAATAATTCAGGAGAATGACAGTTTGGTGATATATGTTATCATGGCTTAAAAGTCATGAGCATCAAAAAAAAAAAAGTCACAATTCAGTAAAGTTGGAAATGTGAAGGACAAAAGATTTTAAGTATCACTTTTTAAAAAAATGTTGATCAAAAATGATCTCTTCTCGTTTTTGAATAAGAAGGCAAAGTGTTACTACAAAACAATATGTGGTGAGCTTAAGAAAGGGAAATGAGGAGGGATCATGAAGAAGTGGGTCCATAGCATTCTGTGGGGAGATATAACATTACACAGAAGAAATAGAAATTGCAATGCATTGTCCTTCGACTGAGTAAATAACACTTTCTGCACAGTTGGGAATATTTGTTGTTAGAAATCCTGCCCTGCCGTCAGTGGTAAAAGACATGGGTTTTCTGCTTTTGTTTTAAATGAAGGTCAAAGTCAAGTGTACTGCGGGCTTTCTTAATGAACAGCAGAATGTTAAGAGTCCTTACTGACAAAAGTGTAGGAACTATCTGAGGACTCTTTTGAAGCTGAAGAGAAATATTTGTGTGCTGCTAAAACCCCTTCTACTCTTTTCTATTGGAGTGCTGTTGAATTCCTCCAGCTAGGTCATTACCGTATATTGACTTTTTACCCCTCATATTTATACCATTTATGAACATAGTTGAACATTTACAACGAGGGTAGGTGAGAGTAATACCTTCTTCACTAATTTGTAATTTATATATATATATATATACACATTATTATTTCTTTACAAAATTCTGATTGACATTTTATTTGAAGCGTTCAAAGTACCAGAAAGTCACTAAGAAGAGGGCTTGAGGTTGGCACTGGATAAAAAAGCAACCTTGAACTAATTTTAAAGTTTGCAATTAGCACAGATCACAGTGTGGCAAGTGAAAGTTTTAATGACAGACTGGCCTAGGCCTTGAGGTAAATTATGCATAATTATTCATAACTGCTATTTTTGGCTTGCCTGATTTGTCCTAGACCCCTGCCTGAGGAAACAATTTGAAATAATTAGTGTACTAGTGCATTGACAATGATGAATGCATTGAATACTTTTTGTGGCAAACGTGGCTCTTGGTAAGAAGCAGATAACTTTGGCAACTGTGGTATTTTTCATGGAATCTCTGAAAATGGAAAGTTTATGTTTTTGTTTTTTTGATTTTCCATAGGTTTTCTAAGTCATTCTCTAAAGACTTCAATCTTTCTAGAGGCTAGGATTAAAAACAAATAAAATGAAGAAGAGCATTTGTTGCTAAAAACCTCTAAATTCTTTATTTATTTATACCCAATTTTTTGTATGTTTAATGTTGAAAGTTGGAAGTACGGGATACTAAACACAATTTCACGGTAATTCAGAAAATTCCTCTTAATTATAATTTCATGAAAAGTTTTTCAGAGTTTACTATATTAGATCAAAACTGTACTGACAAAAAAAATACTGATAATGAACTGAATGCAGTGCTTTTTGAGGTAGAACAGATTAAATAATTAGTACACAGCATAAGAATACTCGGTCATTTTTTTTCTAAATATGTGTTATATAATGTAAGAACAAAATGGATATCTAGCCTCGTGCTAAATTCTTATCACCAGAAAAAGAAACTGACCTTTATATATAATGATACATAAAATGATTTTCAATGATTTTAATATATAAATTTGCTGAAATAGCTAAACTCGAATAATTCTTCCATCAGAAGATGAAACTAGGGGAAAAATTAAAGAAAAGACATCTCAGAGATCAGTCTTTTTAATTCATTGTTCCTAAATTGTATAAAGCCCTTTTCTTAATTAAGCAAATACTCAAAAACCCAATATATTCGTATTTTTCAGTAGAATAGATACCAACAATTGTCTCTATCATTCTTGGCTGGAGGTGTGGACAAACAGCCAGGCAATCTTTGTTTTGATGGAAAAAGCTCCAGCTCCTTAAGGTCACCAGAATGCAAAATTAGACTTCCTTTTTCTAAATCTGTAAAGTAATTTAAAAGTATAAAAATATAAAATTTCCAGACAACCTCTGAAATCATTACTCTAGGTGTATTTTATCACTCTGTTCATTATATACATTGTTTTCTCTATTTTAAAAATAGTTTCTTAAGACATCTAAACTTATGATAAAAACAACATAATTTTTTCTTGCAGGTACCATATATACATTTTCAGGTGGAAAAAATCTATATATATTTTTATATTACACGTGCATACACTAGTTGTATCTTAGTTGTGCTTCTGAAATACTATGTCTAATCTAATTTTATCATTCTTTATTACTTTAAAACATGACAATTTTTTTTAAATGACGCTTGTCTTTCTTATCTAGAATAAATTATCATGTTAAATCTGCACATGGAAGATATTAACTCATTTAGTGATTTTTATATATAATTAAACAATAATTTTTTTAAGTCTTATCCTAAATGAAGAAGAAAAAAGCATATATGTGATCATATGATTTTTTTTCTGGGTATGGCTTCTGCAGAATCAAATAGCATATATTTCAGAAGGCTGTGCCCCTGAAATTGAAAAAGAGTAGGCTTCTCCTGAGTTAGTTCTCTTTCCTTTTTATTCCGTGGTTTAAAACCCAAATTTAGCACATTTTTTTGTAGTGTAAATCAAAGCGTTCAGTCTACCTAAAAGACTTGGTTAATTAGGGTATCTAATAAGATTACTGTTACTAATAGAAAGAGAGTCAGATGAGTGGCTTTGGAAGTCACTAAACTCTAATATTGTGGTTATAGCCTCATAAACAAAATGTTTAATCACAGAACTAGAATTTTCAAATTTAAGCCTAGAGTACTTGGTTTAGTCTGTGAGATAATTTTCTGTTCTATTTTCCTGTTAAGTAGTTTATTATATGAATATATTACATTGTATCTAAACCTTTTAGAACATCTTGCCGTGGCTCTCCATCCATGTAGAAATAGAACAGTACTCTGGCATGGAGGCTTCCACTCACTGTTCCTTTGACTATATGCAGTTTAGGGGCAAAGTGTAACAAAGGACTGATTGCATATGAACTGATGTCTTCTACAGTTTTCTTCTGTGCCTGCTTGACATCTCTCTCTGCTGAAGATAGAGAAAAAAGAGTAAGCAGTGGGATCCCAAGCCCAAATAAAACTCAGGGATATTGAATCCTAAATATAAAGATACATGTTTCTGTATATAATATTTCTACATGCTCTTGTAGAACACCAACTCTTGGGAATGCTATACCATTGAGGATGAAGAAATCAAGAGACAATTTAGTTGAAATTCCTTTGTAAAAATAAAATAGTAGATGAATGTACATTACTACTATTACCTAGAACTAAGCTCAGTAGTTTTCTTATCTAATAGGTCATTAAAAATAAAAGAAGTCTATGGAGTAAAAAGCATGTGTTTACATGAGCATTTTCAAGAATTACAATTTGATGTATCTTCTCAGCTAGATAAAGGAAACAAAACTTTTGAAAGATTCAACTGTATAAAAAGGGGTTCTGTTTAGCATCATCTTGTAGATATGCATTCCAGGTTCGTACAAATTAGCCTCAAGATCACTTGTAGATTTTAATGCTTTGAATTTATGACAGTTGTTTAAAAAACTATATAAAGAAGGAAGCATCTTACCCTCTAAAATAAAGTGAAATTTTATATGAGAAGTTTACCTACGTCTGTGGTGAGTTCCTTGCAATGAAATTTAAAATAAGCACATCATATTTTTCAAATTCCTCTTCTCATTGGAAGCCAGGCAGATTCAATTTTGTGGCAACAGCCCAATACTGAAATCTGTGGGAACAGGAATTTTTTAAACTGATTGAATATCACTAATCAGCACAACAAGAAGGAGCTGTTGTCTCCTCAAGTCAGAAGCAATGAATTCTGACATACAGTCTAGCAGGCAGTGTATATGATAGTTTTTTGTTGTTGTTTTTGTTCTTCTTCTTCTTATAAGAAGCAAATTGATACTTAATTTGAAGGCTTATGTTGAATGAATGTGATGGGAGATAATATTAAAAACTCTAACTCCCATTTATTATTTCTAAGAAAATGGCTATTGATAAAATAAGGGGGAATAAGGAACTTCCAAAATTTATTCAAGATTATTCACTCATTTCTTAACTGCTCCAGGGTATAACCTCAGTCCCTGTTTCCAAAATGTCCTATTTTTTTCTTGTGACATGCTTTTGCATAGTCCTGTTTTTAAAAATGTCTGTTATTACGGCAGATGTTCAAGTACCCGGGGTACTATGGAAATCCTCCGAAGGAAGCCGTTAAAGAAGGGCACCGCACAACCACAAAACCATAGCTTGACTTAAAACTAGTTTGAAGCAGGAACCCCCTTATGATTGTAACAGTCTTGTTTAAATGTGAGCCTCATGGAGACGTGCATATCATTGATAACATTTCCCTCGGGGCATTGGGTAAGTCTGACTGCAATCTTTCACAGACAGAAGCCCTCTGTTTGGGTGGAAAGCATTTTAAAGCAGGTTTCTGTGAGATAGATTGCAATTTCTCCTCTTTGCTTTTTGTTTCTTCCTGCTCCCTAACCAACTGCCCCCTTCCTCTCTCCCCCTTCCACCCCCTTTAAGTCTGAAGCCATCAATCCATGTATTTAAATGTCCTTGGAAACTTAGAGTAATATAGAAGGTTATTAGCATACTGTTATAAATGTTAATGGCCTGACACCAAGGATGGGCTTTTTCTTTTATGGGTGTTGTTGTGAACATTATGAGTTTAAATGGGGAAAATCTTCCCCATTCAGAGTGTCGCCCTGGCCCTTCATTCACATGTCAGGAGCCCATTGTGTGCCCAAATCTTGTCAGAGCCTTCTAGATGTTTAGTGGCAGCAGCTTGCCATTGAGAGCTGGGAAGAGGGCTGTTGGGGATGGGGGAAAGGCTGGTCCAGGAAGCCAGGTGGTGGCCAACTGGCCAGTAACTGACAGACAATTTAACCTAACTAGTTTGTACAGTCAGGTCTGCATTACAAAAGGCCCACATGTGTCCCTAGCAAGCTTCATTAACTCTTTTGACTGAGGCTGTACTCCTCTGACATATTAATTAGTTGCAATGCTTTCTCTTATTCCAAGTTAACCTTGCCATTGGTCATTCGATTCAAGTGGATCCTTTGGAAGCTATTAGAAGAAAATGTATGCAAAATTACTGGAAAAATTAGCTGTAGGAGAAGAGAAATATTCCCTATCATTGGACTGATTTTATATGAAACAATAATGATAAAATGAAAAAGGGCAACCGTTAGTATTTCACTCAGAAAGGTGATCTATTCAATATTGCTAAAAAAAGAGGATATCGATTACTAGGCAATTATGTGGATGCAGTAGGTATAAAATAGTCTTGCTTGCCTCTGTCTCTGTACTGGAAATAAAGGGAAGTGCTGTAAAACAATATTTTGAGGTATTTTTAATTATTTTAATGATGAGAGGGACCTGATCTTGGGATGATAAATTGATTCAGGGTCTTGAGACAATTTCAAAATTTAAAAAAGTCTTAATAAAGAAAACTTACAAATGTTCAAAAAATTATAAAAGTACAGAGTATTCAGAATTTGTAAATATGTTTCATATATATATTCTGATAGAGAAGTGATCAGATTTTATGGGTTACCTTGTCTAATTACATTTCATAATCAAAGGGTGTATCATGTAGACTATGATTATAGATACATCCAGTGTTTAATTTAATGATGGATGAATTTAATTTGTATATTTCATTTGTTTTACTTTTAAAGCATTTCTTGGCAGAGGTATTCTACAGAAATAAATTAATTTAGGAAAGTCCACAAGACAAAAATTCATTGCATATATCTACTCTTAGCGATAAATCTTCAGTTACATAATACTTTTAACTTTACACACATAAACTATATAAAAATAATATATTTTCACATTTTAAGAAAAACAAAAAAATGATCCCCTGAAACATTGGTAGTTGTTTCCTAACTAATGTTCAAGAAAAAAGAAAGGGACTTCAAGAAGAATGGTGGTGCCTGCTGGCTCTGTGGCAGCAAAGATGCATCTTGTTCTTGGGTGATTAATCTCATGTGTGTGCTTTGGGTTGTGTATTTAGGAACAGGGTTGATATTGGAGGCAGAAGCAAGAAAAATTGTTTCACCTGTGTCTTAAGATTTTCTAGAGAAATAGAACCCGTGATATTTTATATATATATATATTTGTTGTTAGTTGCTGTTGAGTTGATTCTGACCCATGGCGATCCTATGTGCTACAGAGTAGAACTGCTTCATATGGTTTTCTTGGCTGTAATCTTAATGGCCAAGAAAAGTCTATGAGGCAGTTCTGCTAATCAAATTGGCGGTTTGAACCCACCCAGCAGCTCCATGGGAGAAAGACCTGATGACCTGCTTCTGTAAAGATTACAGCCAAAAAAGAACCTTATGGGGAAGTTCTACTCTGTCACATGGAGTTGCTAGGAGTTGAAAATGACAGGAGGGCATCTAACAACAACAACAATTTTAATGGAAAAATATTGCCAGGCCTCCTGTCTTCTACAGTGCAGCTGGGTGGGTCTGAATCACCAACCTTTAGATTAGTTTAGCACAAAACTTTTGCGCCACGAAGGGACTATATATAAATACATAAATGCATCTTGATACGTGTTATTGTTAGTTGCTGTCAAGTCAGCTTTGACTCATGGAGACTTATGTATAACAACACAAAACATTACCTGGTCTTGCCCCATGTCCATGATCTTTGATGTGTTTGAGCCCATTGTTGAGGCTATTGCATCAATCCATGTCATTGAGGATTTGTCTTCCTGGATGTTTGCTGACCCATTCTAGTTTACTAAACATTATTTCCTTTTCTAGCAATTGGTCTTTCCTGATAATGTGTCCAAAGTAAGCAAGATTAAATCTTGCCATCCTCGCTTCTAAAGAGCATTCCAGTTATATTTCATATGTGTGTGTGTGTGTATATATATAGTACATATATATATATAGTATATGTGTGTGAGTGTGTGTGTGTATATATATATATATATATATATATATATATAGTATATGTGTGTGAGTGTGTGTGTGTATATATATATATATATATATATATAGGAGCCCTGGTGGTACAGTGGTTACTCCTTGGAAACCCTATAGGGCAATTCCGCTCTGTCCTTTAGGGTCACTATGGGTCAGAATCAACTCAACAGCAACAGGTTTGGTTTTTTTGGTTTATATATGGAGAAAGAGAGAGGGGGAGGGAGATTTTAAGAAATTTTGTTGGGGGCTGGCAAGCCCAAAATCTGTAGGGCAGGCAGTAGTCTTGAGATTCCTGCAGACATGCATCTCAAAATCAGTAGATCAGGTAATGGGAAGAGTGAAGAATGAGCGAAGTCTTACAAAATCCTTATTTATAGTCTGAAGGCAGAATATACCCTAGTGAAAACTCCTTTTTTGCTCTTAAGGCAAACTGATTGTATGAGACCCACCCACAGTATGCAGGGTAATATGCTTTACTTAAGACCAGGGTCAGAATCGACTCCAGGCAACTGGTTTTGGGTTAACTGCTTCATAAGAGAATCTAGGCTTGAGTTTGATTAAACAACTAGGCATCATAGCCTAGCCAAGCTGACACATAAAATTAGCCATCACAGCCTATTACAGAAAACACACTTGAGAAAGATACTATGTAAGGAAAATGCCTCATTGGATTGATTTATTGTGTTGCTATAGTTTTAATTTCCATTTATATTTATGTTCAATAAGGGTTCAAAAAGCATGTATGTATGTTTTCTACTGGTGAGAGCTGTACATTAAATATCAAGGAGTTTTAATTTTTTCCTGGCACCCTCCCCTTGGCCCTAGGAGTTCTCATAAATTTACATAGCAATAAAATAGGGATGATGATACTTGTCTCCATAAGTGTGTGTCTTCTTCATAGTTAGGAAGTGATCTGAATAGAACTGATGAAGGCAAATATGTGAGTTTGGACATAATGAGTATTTCATTATTGTTTTTATTAGAGAATTGAGATGATTTGCAAATATCTACAATGAAGTTTTCTGTGGATAGATTGGTCTGTTCGGTTTGTTTTTAATCCATTTCTATATAGCATGTACACCTAGATAATTTGCATATCACTTCAGGAAGTAAAATTCTGGAAAGATTGATTTGACAGAGGACATCTACACAATATTCTAGCTAGTCCGACATTTTTTTCTAAGAATTCTTGTCTTAAACGTAAATCAGAACTTATTATTGCACTTACATTTAGAGTTATAAATTAGAACCAAGATATTTGGAAACATGCATCTTTCTTTTTTATTAAGCATAGAGTTAAATTACGAAACAAATATTAGAGAATGAAATCTATAAAACTGACAATACTTTATAAGGGCAGGAGATATAGAAAGAACTTAACACTAGTCAATTTAATGATAATCAGATGCCAATATTGATGAGATTTTTTCGTTGTCTTTCTCTTTCATTCAAGTCAAGTGTTGTAAATCTGATGGCAATAGCATTTGCAGAGGAAAAACAAGTGACTGCATTTTGTGATTTGATGAGAGTTTATGAAGAAACTTTATAGTAGTTTGGTTTTCTCAGCTTAATTGTTGTTGTTAGATGCCATCAGTTTGGTTCCCACTCATAGCAAATCTCTGTACAACAGAATGAAACACTGTCCCATCCTGAGCCATCCTCACAATTTTTGCTATGTTCGAGCCCATTGTTGCAGCCACTGTGTCAATCCATCTCTTTGAGAGTCTTCCTCTTTTTCATTGATCCTATACTTTACCAAACATGATGTCATTCTCCAAGGACTGCTCCTTCCTGATAACATATCCAAAGTACATGAGACAAAGTCTCACCATCCTCGCTTCTAAGAAGCATTCTGGCTATACTTCTTTGAAGATAGATTGGTTTGTTCTTCTGGCAGTCCATGGTATATCCAATATTCTTCACCAACACCGTAATTCAAGGGCATCAATTCTTCTTCATTATGAGGGAATTGAAAATACCATGGCTTGGGTCTGGTGCACCTTAGTCCTTGAAGTGACGTCTTTGCTTTTTAACAACAGTTTAAAGAGGCTTTTTTTTTTTTTCAGCAGATTTACCCAGTGCAATACTTCACTTGATTTCTTGACTGCTGCTTCCATTGGCGTTGTTTGTGGATCCAAGTAAAATGAAATCTTTGACAACTTCTGTATTTTCTCTGTTTATTATAATGTTGCTTATTGGTCCAGTTGTGAGGATTTTTGTTTTCTTTACTTAAATTGAGGTGTAATCTATACTGAAGGCTGTAGTCTTTGATATTCATCAGTAAGTGCTGCAAGTTCTCTTCACTTTGAGCAAGCAAGGTGTGTCATCTTCATGTCACTGGTAATCTTCCTCCAATCCTGATGTCGCATTCTTCAAATAGTCCAGTTTCTCAGATTATTTGCTCAGCATACAGATTGAATAAGTATGGTGAAAGGATACACCATGATGCACTCTTTTCCTGGTTTTAAACCACACAGTATCCCCTTGTTCTGTTCGAACAACTGCTTCTTGGTCTATGTACTGGTTCTGCATGAGCACAACTAAGTGTTCTGGAATTCTCATTCTTCGAAATGTTTTCTATAATTTGCTATGATTCATATAATCAAATGCTTTTGCATAATCAATAAACCACAGGTAAACATCTTTCTGGTATTCTGTGCTTCCAGCCAAGATCCATCTGACATTAGCAATGACGTCCTTCATTCCATGTCTACTTCTGAATTGCACTTGAATTTCTGGCAATTCTCTGTCAATGTAATGCTGCAATCATTTTTGAATTACCTTCAGCAAAATTTTACCTTCAGCAAAATTTTACTTGTATGTGATATTAATGACATTGTTCAGTAATTTCCACATTCTGTTGAATCACTTTTCTTCAGAATGGGCACAAATATGGATCTGTTCTATTTTGCTGGCCAGGTAGCTGACATTCTCTTGTACCTCATAATTTTTTTTTCCTGTTACACCAAGCTTTGAAAATCTGATGACAGTAGATTCTGCAAGGAAAAAAAAAAAGCAATAGCATTTTTAAATCTGGCTCTGAAAGTTTTAGCTGAGAAAATAAACATGAGTTCATTGTATTTGACATTAGAATATTGTCTTTGAAAATATGCCCTTTTTTATTTGATGTGATCTAAATTAATGCTTAAACAAAGTTGGTCACAAGTGCCAGCACATGGTAATTTTCATTGTTTTAAAAATTATTGATGTTTATAAGTACAATTCGTTCTAGGAAAATTTGAAACCCTTTTAAGGTGGAAAAGTGTAAACATTTAAAGATATATTTTAGACAAGTTATGACCAGATTTCAAGATCACTTCCACGTACATCTATTTAAACTATTCTACTAAAGTTGTGGTTTACAGGTGCAGTGTAAATCACTAGTCATTTATTAAACCACATCATTTTAATGAAAAAAAACACAGGAATGGGTAAACATATATTTTAGTATATGAAGGATTATTTTAAATCATGTTGAAATATTAAATTTTTAAAACCTTTGGTTAAATGAATTAACCTTGATTTTCTTCTTATGGACTTTCTCGAGTATTATTCCTAAATATTAATTATCAAAATTACCCCATTTAAAATATTCTGTTCTTACAAATTAATTAACTTACTTTTCTAAAGGGAAAGGCTGCTCTTTAAAAATTCATTTTCGGTTTCTGAACCATGACTATGATTCTATTCCTCTTCTCTTACATTCTGACACTAGTAATGTTAAGAAATGAAGAAAAGAAAAGAAAGAGAGAGAGAGAGCACAAACGGTAGAAACCTTCTTCAAGACTTAATTTCTCCTGATTAGGTTTATTCTTTTCGATTTGTTTGTTCATTTGTTCATTTGTTCATTTGTTTATTTATTGCTAACACTACCTCCAATAGATACTACCTTGATTGTAATTTTCTTTTTATTTTATGGGAAAGTTCCAGGTTAGTTTTCAAAGATATTCTAAATTTTCCAATAGAGATACTTAATTTTCTCTAACTTTTTTATTAGTTTGTTTTAGTGATGCAAATTTTAATACCTTCCAATTTAGAGATACCACTTTCATAACATAGTACTAAGAGTATAGATGTTGAAGTTCAAAAAGTTGACTTGGAAATATCTTTTCTCAACTTATTCTTTATTCTTGTGCTGGTCATTTAATCTTTCTATTAGTAAACTGACCTATAGAATGAGAGTAATAACACAGACATGTTGTTTGAGACAATAATTTGTCAAGCACTTTAAAATATTAGCTGCCTGAAATATTATTTAGAACAAGGAGGATTACAAATGTACTTAACTGTAAGTACACAAGTAAGTACATAATAAAATATTAGTCACTATTTGTATTTTTTGTGTAAATGGAATTTATCTGGAATATCTTACAGAAAAATGAATTGAAGTGGATAAATAATTTTTTTAATTTGACTTTCAAAATATATTGTAATTTTATAAGCAAATTAAAATATATGCTTATATTGTTCTTAGTGTTTCAGGCATTTATGCAACAAGAAAGCACACACAATACAGATACAAGACACACATATGCATGCACGTAATATTTTTCTGGACTCTGATGAATGATTAATTTGGAAGACAATTGCACATAGTTACCATAAAGGATGTACGTGTCTGTGTGCGCGTGCGTGTGTGTGTCTGTCTGAGGTCTATCACTTTTCATAATTATATGCAATTATTTTCTTAAATGTTATAAAAATAGTTATTCTTCTTATATCTGATTCCCCATCTGAGCAAATGCTTTCCCTTCTAAGCATGTGCAGCGGGCTGGTCAGCTACCTGCCAGCAATTCTATGCAGCAGGCCTTCAAAAGACACTTGTCTGGGTGTTGTACGTGCCTTGGTGTGCACTGACAACTGAGTGCTGAAATCTCTGGGGGGCTCCCAGGAGTGACCGCAAGTCTGATGCCTTGGATTGCCTGTCCACATTTTGAACTCGAACAATAAAAAAGATTCAACTCATACATCTGCCTTCTCTCTTCTGATTTGATGTTCTCTCTCCCATTGGTAAGATTTCAGTAAAGAACTTCAAAGACTGACATAGGCTGACAGCACGCTGCAGATGTAAAGTGTTAGGTTTCTTCTTCTCTCTTTAAGATTTCATTGTTGGTCAAAATTTTTTTGACACTATCCGTTAACTTTAAGATTCAGTTTGTTATAAAAGGACTTTGAAAAGAGACTCTCAAACTGCCAGAAAATGTTAAAAAAAAAAAAAAAAGCCAATCTTCAAGCTGTTAGTTGAAATTAGTGATTGCCAGTTAAGCACACTGTTTTATCACAGCCTCCTGAACGTCTCCTCTGGGAAATTTAAACTGTGGTCCTGATGACAACATTCCATGTGCTTTATGTTTATATTCACTCTTTTTTAATTCCTGCTATATTTCCTCTTATTCCACCTCTTTCCCTTACTCATTTTATTTCTCTCATATTTAGATAGCATGCTATTCAAGTAAATGCCGTTGGTTTAATTATTTATTACACCCAGATTTTCCAAAAGAAGATTGAAGTAGCTTATTTAAAGCAAAATAAATCTAAAGATAATGGGAAAAAATATCCCTATAAAAGAACCAAAGTATTGGACCAAATTATAAGGAGGTGACAATATTGATATCTACAGATCCAAGGATATTTTTATTTTTAAAATCACCATTGAACCTTTGTGTCATTTGTAGATAGTCTCCAATTATTGAGTACAAGTATTCTACTTAACTCCCCAACGAATGATTTGACCCATAAACTGCTGTTAATTAGGAAAGAATCATATTTTGAGAGATTATGGGCTTATAATTAAGAGGCATATGTAGCCTTCTTTTACATACATTTCAATTCTGTTTTATTTATTACAATAAACATATATATATATATGTATAAATTTGGTTTCTATCTGAATGTTCCTTTTTTTTGCAGAAATATAAGACTAACATATAAATGAATGCTCTTAGAGAACTTACGATTACACATATATTATAGTTGATGAAGGAATTAGAAATGCAAGTCTGGCTCTTAGAGTCATATGTCATTGCAAAGATACACCAACTGTTTTGAAAGAAATTCTTGTTCTGAACTTTTAGTCCTTGGGGAATAATGGCTCCTGTGAATCCATTATTTATTACTGTAGATGATACATTATCTAAGAAGTTTGTGTATTGGGACAGAGCTCGCTTGACATGTTTTAGGTGCATTGAAAATAATATTTTAAGGATGTTTGTGTTTTAGGTATTATTTAGTATTTATGAACTTCATGTTTCAATAATTAAAATATTCATATTTTTTCAAGACTTACATTTTAAAGGAACCATATTTTTAAAGGTACTTCAAGTGCTTTTATTTCTATTTGCAGAGACAAATATGGTGATATTATCTTTGTAGGGATTATTAAAGGAAAATAAAGGATATGTTTTATATCAGTTCCTGCTTATCAGTAGCATCTAAATCTTTAGTCTTAAAGTTTTTCTGTATATTTAAGGTTATAATTTTATTATTTGTATCCATGTTATATATATCATAATCAGATAGTAAGTATTTGTGGTATAAAAGCTGTATGTATAAAGTATTATTAACATGTCATGTCTTTTTAAAAGCAAGGGGCGCAATATGTATCAAGTGTATTTATGACAAAAGTAATTTGTATTTTTTTCTTTTTCACTTAAAGCAAATAATTTCTTTATACTGAACCAAACATTTTGAAAATTTTTTTTCTGATTTCTTGAATTCTTTCATATACATTTCCGTATTTTGCCAAAGGTCCAAATAAAATTTGTGAAAAGATTTGAGAAACTGCAGTGATTTTAGAAACTAAGTTAATGTGACTCTAATGTTTTCCTACTGTATTATCTATCACTGATATTTCTAATCTCTGCCTCACTTATTACTTAGGAGTGGGGTGTATACAGTGTTATCAGAGAAGAGATTTTAAATAAAGCTTAATTAAAGAAAAAAGAGGAGCACTTTAAGAATGAGCTGCCATCTGACTTTGTTTCTGATATAATAGAACACCTACTCCATCATAAAAGAAAAGAGAAATCGTGTGACCGATAGGGAATCTATGATCTTTGCTCCAGTCTGTTACAAGGGGAATGTAAAAAGTATAAAGTTCGAATCTTCTCTCATCTTTTTTGTTTGGATTGAGGTCACTGGTGGGGCAAAGCAGAGAACTATGTGGTTAACTGTAGCGAAGACAGTCTTTGAGCCAATGGCCAGTATTATGTTCGAATGTTGCCATTATTTTAAAACTCTATATTTAAAAAAAATCTTCAAAAAACGTGGACATTGAAATCCTTGTCTAACTTATTTTTTTTTTTATTTTTCCTTTTTCCTGTTAACACATAGAGTCACAAACGCACGTTACCAAGTCAAACACACTCACACTTGTAGATACATGTACCCAGCAGGGTTTCTTTTGTGCTTAGTGCTGCGGTTTGGTGAAAAACTCTCTCCTGTGTGTAGTTGTTTTCATTTTTGAGCTTGTCACAGCATGAAGTCAGTGTCTCACTGAGACCAGTTTTTTTTTTTTTAAATTTTAATACCCTGAGACTTAGAGGCTAAGTAATTTGAATGTCTGAATATGCAGAAATAGAACTCAAGTGTGGTTTGTATAACATTCATATCAATCTCTGTTATCCAAGAATAGAAAAGTCACAGTAATACAATGCACTCTGTAGTTGAGAGTGTTTAGAAAACCTGTTCTTTTTGTTCCCATGTTTTTCTAGAATGGGGTGAATTTTTTATTTTTCTAGAACAGGGTGAATTTTTTTTTTTTTTTTTCTAGAACAGTGTGAATTTTTTTTTCTAGAATAGGGTGAATAAAAATTCACAAAATGCATTGTATACCAATAATATGATATCAAAATAGCTATGCATTTAAAAAAAGATATCAATCCAAAGCCTTCCTTTTCCTTCCATATAGCTGATATATCTTAGATAGACCAGGCTTGAATGTGGAAATGTTTAGGCCTTGTCCTTTATATGATTCCAAAAGCAGATGTATTTTTCTTCTATAGGTTTTCCCCTATACCATAAACAGAGTCAGGGATTAGTTTCTCATGATTTTCAAGGCTGTGTACACTCAGTTCCCCGAAGAGAAAGATGAGCCGGTACCCTTAAATTTATGGTGTATGTATTTACTGACTGGCATGCAATAGGAGCGCTGTAGAAAGCCACAGCTTTACAGTGCTGTGGGTCAAAAGCTGTTTTGACATTATGTTTATTCTACAGTAATCAGCATATTAAACTGGGGAGAGTTTGCTCATATATGCAAAGCATGGAGTATAAAAAGCAGCAGTTTAGTAGCATTGGAAGGCCAAGCAAGGTTAAGGTTTGCTTGCCTTGTGGTGCAGCTGATAAAACAATTGGACTACTTCCAAGATTCCTTGACTCCAGTGTTGCCATTTATTTTTCCCTGTCGTTATTTTTTTCAGGAAAAAAAAAAAAAAAGGCCGATTTCCATGAAAGTCTGAGGTGGCAAATCTATATTTTACATGAAAGAAAAACTTTTTTTGTAAATAAAATGCGTATGGAAATACTACAGCAAGTTCAGATTGTGTAATTTGTTAAGTCTTAGTTACATAGAAGAGGATAAAATAATTTCCAGAGGGAGAGTTAAAAGAGAGAAAGATTTTGCTTACAGCCTTTTTGACCCAGATATTAACACACCCAGGGAATGACGGACCACTTTAAACAGAGTATTTTTCACACTCTTTAACATATAGTAGTTTAATTTTTCTGTCATAGATTTGAAAATGTTTCCTTTTTATTTAAACATAGGTGACCCTCTGTTGGATTCATGCAATGTGCATTAACATATTTAAATGGTCTCCTTGTTGCATTCATTATTTAAACTATTCTCTCACTCTACTTTTTTCTGTTTATACTGCAGACCATTCTTTCTAGAATGTCAGTGGATTTACACATATTCATTGTCTGCCTTGTTGTCAGAATCCTAGTAGATGTTTTGAAGAACAATTCCTGAAGAGTTTTCAATTTAATTTAATAAATATGATGAAGATATACTAAATAAATGAACAATATCATACAGTTTGATTCTTCTGATTTCTACTGACGAAGTATTTGTCTTACATCAAAATGTAGCACTTCATTATATACTGTCTCAGGAAGTTCAGTTTTGTACACTGACTAAAATGTTTTGAGAAGACAACAAGACATTCAAATGAATTTATTTGGTAGATAATGAGTAATAACCTCAGAGGAAGATGCAGCCAAAAAAAAAAGCAGTTAAAAGACAATGTCATGGAGATGGTAATCAAGGGAGATGTGAAAGAACTTAAAACTGTGATGTTTCAAACCAGTTTAAATTTCTGTATTTTTAGTGCCACAATCAAAAAGCATACCTTAAATGTAGTCCTCCAGTAATTACAAGGTATCAGGAATATCTATATAATTTAAGGGGTACATTACACAATAAAAATATGGGGCCCTTTGTTCAAAAATTAAGATGAAGACAGTAGAACATTAAACCAAACACAGACCCTTCTAAGTACAGTGCACTGTGCTATTGCACAAGTTGCATGCTCAGGAACCGGCCCTGCAGATCATAGCAGTTGAGTGAATGCTTCCAAAGTCAAACCTGGTTTCCAATTCTCAAAGTTATTATTTCTTGGCAAAATACTAGTAACTTCCTTAAGAGTTTCTGTGAAGAGGAATGAGATACTGTATGTAATCCGTTTAGGTAGTGGTGGACACTTAAAGACCACTTGATAAATGATGATTATTTCCATCCTTAGTTATGTTTCAGCTCAATTTCACTAGGATTGTCCTCTTCTTTACTGGTAATGCTATCATTAATTTCTCTTCTCTGCTTTTCCTTTTTCTCCTCCATGATTTTAATCAGCACTCTCTTTTTTCACTGAAAGGTAAATATAGGTGTCACACCATCCTTCATTTCCTATAGCAAGGGCATGTCATGCTCAGTGGTGGCTCTTAGCTTTCCCAACCCTGCCACCATTCTGAGAACATCCTTTCATCATATTTCCTTGGCATCTGTAAATGATCAGTCTGGGTTTATGTAATCGTAATGCTGTAGTTTGTGTAGCACAGAAAATACGGCTATTCCTCAGCCAGTCACCAAGGTTTTAGCCTATCAGTGTATCCTTTTAAAACAAGAGGTAGGAATGCACTGACAGTTTGATGTAGGAGATTTTATGATTTGGATAGATATTAAATTGACTCTTCATTTAGTCCACATATATTCCCACACATTTCAGTAAATAATGTCAAATAGATACATCTTACATTATATCATGAAAGGAAAATCCTGAAATCCTTTGAATAATAGAAGGGAAAGTCAATCCCCATATAAAATTTGAGCAAGGAAAGTGTGACTTTTATGGAAGTTTTATTATTATTTACTAAATGTGTGTTTGTAAGTGTGTCTGTGTATGTTTAAATTTCTTTTGTTTTACCTGAAAATAACTTGTGTATGAGAAAGTTGGAAAAAAAAAACACAAACTTAGTATATTCCTCTACTTCTGTAACAATGTCAGAGAAGTAAGATGTCCCCCACTCCCTTTCTGTCATCTCTCTGTAATATGAAAATTCATGCATTACTTTTTTCTAGAATCACCTGGTATTATTATTTTGTTTTTTTTAAATGCTTTGAATGAATAATATTAGTGACATATATAGTTTGGTCTTTCTATTGGAATACATAAAATAGGCACTGAAACTTGTTAGAATGACAGACATTCTAACAATGGAAAACTCTTGATTACAGATGTGATTTTAATTTGACGATTAAGGGAAGTAATTCTGGGAGTAAAATTTTCAAGATAATTTAAGACATCCAAGCTTCTTGATAATTAAAGTAATTATTGACCTTCTCACTGTATGAATATTTATGGACGTTTATACCAAAGAAAGCCAAACCTGTTGCCATAGAGTCGATTCCGACTCATAGTGATCCTATAGGACAGAGTAGAACTGCCCCCATAGGGTTTCGAAGGAGCATCTGGTGAATTCCAACTGCTGACATTTTGGTTAGCAACTAATCTCTTAACTGCTGCTCCATCAGGTTACATAGATATCTATAGATTTACTTAAGGTCCTTGGATGGTGCAAATGGTTTGCACTCAACTACTAACCGAAGGGTTGGCGGTTCACATCCACCCAACGGTGCCATAGTAGAAAGGCTGGACAATCTACTTCTGTAAGATCACAGCCATTGAAAAATCTATGGAAAGAAGTTCTACTCTGATACACATGGGTCAACATGAGTTAAAATTGACCCAACTGGAGCGGATATAGATTTACTTACTAAATGTGTACATGTAACTCTGAATATAGAATATACCTCAACATGCAGTAAAAACTGAAATTAAATATAAATTGAAAGAAGGAACACATAAATATGAGAGGAATTTCTAATATATTCCTCCGGTCCAGCATACCTTACTGATATATGTTTAGCCCATTTTGGATAGCCCTAGATTTTGCTCCAACTGGCATCTTCAAGATTTGGTCTTGTCTCATGGCTGCCACCAGATCTCAGATCTTCTCTTGTGACATCACACAACCAAACACCCAAAAAACATCAACATTTTCCTGATCATAGGATGTGTTAAGCCCAAAGGACCAAACTATTTTTAATTAGCTTTGTGCCTTTCTTGTCTATCACTTAGGCCTTCACCAGATCATTCCTAAATTTCTGACATACTCTATAGACATATTTATACACACACCTTCCACTTGCCCACTCACCATCCAATTTTTCCCTGGTGTGATTTAATCTAACTTAACAGCAACAAAAAGTTGTTTAAAGAGAACATACATTTCGGACCATTTATTTTGATATGATGATTTCTTTTAAAAGAAAGTATGTTCTTTTAATTTTTTTTTTAGCAGAAATCTTGAATTTTGCAGCTCTCCGTACTTTTTTTAATTTTTTTATTTTTAGTGGCTTAAGAAATAGCTGTGGGGGGTGGGGCCAAGGTGGTGGAGTAGTCAGACGCTTCCAGTGGACCCTCTTACAACAAAGACCCAAAAAAACAAGTGATTCGATCATATATGGCAATCAGGGAGCCCTGAACATAAAGGCAAAGTTGCGGAACCGGACTAAGTGGCAGGGGGAGGGAGAGACAGTTCGGAAGCAGCAAGGAGTTGCCAGACTTGACCCAGCAAAAGCCTGAGCATTTCAGGCCTGAGCAGCTCCTGGGTGAGCGGTGAGGCAGGCAAGCGGCAGTGCTCAGGAGGTGACTTTTCCACACCAGGAGAGACCCAGCACCAGAGAGTCTACGTGACCACCCAGAACAAGTGAGAAGTAGCCCTCATTGGTGAAAGATGAGTACTTCTGTATGGCTTACCACACGGATCAAAAACCCCCCACTTAGGGAAAAACCTCTCTCCCATTTACCTCCTGCTCCCTGCTCTGCACTGGGTCCCAGACCGGCTTCAGCAATTGCCGAGTCCCCTGGGCCATAAGTAGGATCCATCACACGCCCGGAGGCATTCTCCCTGTGTTAGAGAGTGAACAAATTAACAAACAGGAGAAAAAATAAACTGCCAGCTCCCCTAAGCCAGTAACCAAGGGTAGGCACAGCTCCTTTGCCTGGGCACAGGCATAAGGGATCCATGGACTCTGAGTGCCTTTCCCTCTGCATAGACTTGTGTGGGCCCATCTCAACAGTGTAGGCCCTCATTACCACAGTACAACAGGGTATATACCGGAACTCTAACTTCAACTGTTTCAGCTGTGAAGTGACAGGTTTTTGACATTTGACACTGCTCTGCCCATTAAGCAGAGTCTTCAACTACCCACATCAGGGGCCTGAGGACTGACGGCTCCACCTACACCACCTAGTCACCTGCATAGGGGCCCAAGAATAAAAGGTGCCCCACAGACCTTACAGCCAACAGCGTTAGGTGCTCATAGTCTGGCTGCAAAACCCACCCACCTAAGCACTCTAGGGAACAGGGATATGCATTCCTTCTGGACACTTGAGAGCAGCCATCAGCCCCCTGCCTTACTCAGAGTGTGTCCCCCTGCTGCAGCCAGATGCCTGTGCCTACACCAATCACCCATGCCTGTCTAGGACTGTAAGTGAGAGCCCACACCACACACATGCTGACTATCTACCTGAGCACCTGAGCTGAATGCATACAGGAGGATTGGGCTGACTCCTGAGCTCACATAACCAGTAACAGATCTAACCACCTGGTGACAGGACATTAGAGCTTCAAAGGTGTCAATAATCAAACTAGCTCATACGAGCAGCCTATTTGGGCATATCAAAACAAAACAAGAAGCTAGGACACAGTAAGCAAACATAAAATAAATAAATATAATAACTTATTGATAGCTC
>NW_004443948.1:1673997-1712421 GCF_000243295.1 Trichechus manatus latirostris | reverse complement strand
AAATATACCTTGCTCATGGATAGGTAGACTCAACATAGTGAAAATGTCAATTCTACCCAAAGCAATTTACAGATACAATGCAATCCTCATCCAAATTCTACCGGCATTTTTTAATGAGATGGAGAAACAAATCACCAACTTCATATGGAAAGGGAAGCGGCTCCCAATAAGTAAAGCATTACTCAAGAAGGAGAACAAAGCTGGCCTCACACTACCTGATTTTAGAACCTCTTATACTGCCACGGTAGTCAAAACAGTCTGGTACTGGTACAACAACAGATACATAGACCAATGGAACAGAACTGAGAATCCAGACATAACTTTATCCACCTATGAGCAGCTGATATTTGACAAAGGCCCAAAGTCTGTTAATTGGGGAAAAGACAGTGTCTTTAACAAATGGTGCTGGCATAACTGGATATCCATCTGCAAAAGACTGAAACAAGACCCATACCTCACACCATGCACAAAAACTAAGTCAAAATGGATCAAAGACTTAAATATAAAATCAAAAATGATAAAGATCATGGAAGAAAAATTAGGGACAATGCTAGAAGCCCTAATACATGGCATTAACACAATACGAACCATAAGTAATAATGCACAAGCACCAGAAGAGAGACTAGATAACTGAGAGCTACTAAAAATCAAACACTTATGCTCATCAAAAGAATTCACCAAAAAAGTAAAAAGACACCCTACAGACTGGGAAAAAATTTTTGGCTATGACAAATCCAGTCAGCATCTAATCTCTAAAATCTACAGGCTACTGCAAAACCGCAACAACAAAAAGACAAGTAACCCAATTAAAAAATGGGCAAAGGATATGAATAGGCATGATCAGGATCATCAGCCATTAGAGAAATGCAGATCAAAACTACAATGAGATATCATCTCACCCCAACAAGGCTAGCATTAATCCAAAAAACACAAAATAATAAATGTTGGAGAAGCTGTGGAGAGACTGGAACACTTATACAGTGTTGGTGGGAATGTAAAATGGTACAACCACTTAGGAAATCGATTTGGTGCTTCCTTAAAATGCTAGAAATAGAAGTAACGTATGATCCAGCTATCCCTCTCCTTGGAATATACCCCAGAGAAATAAGAGCCATCACATGAATAGATACAAGCACACCCATGTTCACTGCAGCACTGTTCACAATAACAAAAAGACAGAAACAACCTAGGGGCCCATCAATGAACGAATGGATAAACAAATTATGGTACATCCACACAATGGAATACTGCACAACGGTAAAGAACAGCAATGGAGCTGTGAAACATCCTATAACATGGAGGAAGCTGGAGGTCATTATGCTGAGTGAATTTAGTCAGTCACAGAAGGACAAATATTGTATAAGACTACTGTTATAAGAACTCAAGAAAAGGTTTAAACACAGAAGAAAACATTTTTTGATGGTTACGAGGGTGGGGAGGGAGGGTGAGGGTTATTTACTAACTAGATAGTAGATAAGAATTATCTTAGGTGAAGGGAAGGACGGCACACACTACAGGGGAAGTCAGCACAACTTGGACTAAATGAAAGCTAAGAAGTTTCCTGAATACAATTAAACACTTTGAGGGACACAGTGGTAGGGATGGGGGTCTGGGGATCATGCTTTCAGGGGACATCTAGGTCAATTGGTATAACAAAGCTTATTAAGACAAGGTTCTGCATCCTACTTTGGAGAGTGGCATCTGGGGTCTTAAAAGCTTGCAAGTGGCCATCTAAGATGCATAAATTGGTCCCAACCACCTGGTTAAAGGAGAATGAAGAACACCAAAGACACAAGGAAAATATTAGCCCAAGAGGCAGAATGGACCACATAAACCAGAGACTTCATCAGCCTGAGACC
This sequence comes from Trichechus manatus latirostris, assembly GCF_000243295.1. Taxonomy (NCBI): domain Eukaryota; kingdom Metazoa; phylum Chordata; class Mammalia; order Sirenia; family Trichechidae; genus Trichechus; species Trichechus manatus. The sequence goes on along the minus strand of NW_004443948.1, from coordinate 1,710,562 downwards.
GAAAGAACTAGATGGTGCCTAGCTACCACCAATGACTGCCCTGACAGGGAACACAACAGAGAGTTCCAGATGGAGCAGGAGAAAGTTGGGGTGCAGAACTCAAATTCTAGTAAGAAGACCCAACTTAATGGTCTGACTGAGAATGGAGGATCCCCCAAAAGCATGACCCCTGGATTCTCTATCAGCCCAGCACTAAAACAATTTCCAAGGCCAACTCTTCAGATAGGAATTGGACTGGACTGTGGGACATAAAGTGTTACTCATGAGGAGTGTGACTCAGCTCAAGTAGATACAAGAGACTAAACTGGCAGCTTCTGTCCGGAGGTGAGATGGGAAGGCAGAGAGGGTTAGGAGCTTGCTGAATGGACATGGGGAATCAGGGGTGGAAAGGAGGAGTGTGCTGTCACAGTGTGGGGAGAGCAATTAGAATCACATAACAATGTATGTATAAATTTTGTATGGGAAAAAGTAAAAAAGAAGTAGCTGTGATTTTTTTAGGAATTAGGGGAAGTAGCTGCAGATTTTTATGGTGGAATCCTTTTTGAAATTCCCTTTCAAACTCTAGGCTTAAATGTAATTATAATTGTAAAAGTCTATGCATTTCTGTGGATTAAAGAGAATCATTGTAATTTAAATGATCAGTTAAATGTCCTGTGAATATTAAAAAAGAATGTTTTAAGGGCATACTTTTTATTAACATTTTTCCCTGATACTCTTTAAAGTCTTGATCTGTCCTTTTAGAATATTCACTTGTTTCGGAGCAATATTTGGAATTTTTAGGATGCTGACATTTTAACATGTTTCACAAATATGATTCTTTTTTTTATGTTAAGAACCAAATAGTTATAGAGATCACTGGCAAAGAGTGATGGTCTTTCTTGCTCACCTTAGTATAAGATAATTGGAAATTGAAAGAAACCAGCTGCTCTAAAGGAAAATCTTGTTTTCCTTTGCATTCATGTAGGGAACATTAGGATAAGCATGTAGAAGCAGCTGAGTGGCTGGTTGATTTGTTTGAGTGACTTCATCAAAATGGAGCCCCTTGCACAGCAATGGCGTCTTAGTAGGTTCCAGGTCACAGAGATTTCTTGGCATCAAAACCATCGTAGTCTATTTGTGCTTAAAAGACCTCCATTCATTGGGCTGGTTGTTTACATTTGCATTAATCTAATTACATTCAGGTTGTTTTGAATTTTGTTTAGATATGCCATAAGTGATTCTACTTTCAATAATCATATGTGAAAATTACAAAGTAGCACTCAATGGAGGACTTTTAAAATAAACAAGCACTGGAACAACTAAACTCTTGTGTTCTTCAGGAGTGTAATCCAAAATATAAACACATGCTGAAAAGCTCTTTAAAAATCAATGAAAGATACTGTACTGTGGCACTCAAACTTTTTCTGTGCCAGAATTCCCCATATCCCTTGTGATTGCTAAAACTAAATGAAACAAAACTCTTGAAAGTGGAATAGTTTTATCTTTTTTGTTTTCTTTTCTAATAAGATGATGATGAGAAGTCAGGTGGGACTATAAGGGGCTAGGGAAAAGGGAAAGCAGCAGTAATATCCGAATATAAAGCTGAGAGCCTACTGCTCCCATGATTAAATCTTCTAAGTGCTCCCAAATCTTGTGTCCTTTACCAACAGGGAGATAGGTATCTCCAGTTTGGAAAGCATTACCTTGATCGCTGTATGTCTAAAATAGAAAAACCAACTCTATTTTGTATTTTGGGATCTTCTCCTCCCCATTTCTGGATCGTTCCTCTCACATGAGCTTTATTTAGCCTATTCCTTAAGACCAAGTTTATAAAGACTCTCCAGTTGGTTTTGTGTATGTGTGTGGAGTACATGTGTGCTGGGAAGACAGTGTGTGACTGTGCACCTTTAATCAAGGTATGCTAAAGAACCAAAACCTAGAAACATTATGGTGTCTCCTGATATATACTTCAATGTAAATACATTACCAGTAATGTAATTATGAGAAAGTTCAACAAAGTTCTAGGTTTTTCCCTGAAAAAATGTTTCTTCATATATACATATTTTTTTCCCTTTTTTAATATATCAAATAACATTTTAGATTTTGGAAATTAAAAGAAAAAGTTTGGTGACCTTGCTTTGCTGTCCCCTAGGTACATGTTTATCTGTCTGATGGATAATCCAGTACCAGCTGTGGGGAAGAATTGGACGTTTAACTGGCTAATTATGCAGAAAAAGACTTATGTTTAAGATATGTATATATAGTAGTAGATGAGAAAATAGAGACTTTAGAGTAGTTGAGTAATTTACCAAATGTCACATAGACATTGCTAGAATAGAACTAGAATTCAGGTCTCTTAATTGTTCAGTTTTCCCCCCAGATATTTCACAGTTGGATAAAGAACCATGTATTTTATATCTTCTCTAGGGCTCAGACTTGACAAGTCTGTGGAGTAGGTGGGATTTGAAGAATGTACTTTGACTTTCCAGTTGCACTCTCTCATTTTTCATTTCTATGGGTCCGCACAATATCCACACACTCTTCCCCCCTTCCTTGTCAGCTATCAGAGCTTTCTTGGTTCACAAGTTCACACAATTTTGCAAATAACTATTTAGGCTTAATAAACTACCACACTTGGGGACACAGTCATTTTACAGGGACAAGTAGCCTAATCTAGAGAAAATAATGGCTTAAAAGTGGAATTCCTGTTGCTTTTGAAAAGTAGTCTTTGGAAAGAAAGTTGACTTTCTTGTCAATGCCTCAAATTTAAAACGTGTAAAATACTGTCTGTTTAGTCTATAAGAAACCCTTTTTTTTCTTTCTGAGGTTAATGTCTACTGTTTGGTTCTAGCAATGAAAATGTAAATCATAATATACTTTTGATTCATACAGTTAGTGGCTCCATCTTACTTCTCATAAGAACTTCTCTTGGTAAAATCTCACTGTATTATCATGAGATATTAATCTATCTTGACCCTAGATTGTGACCTCCTTGAGAGTTTAATACTCTTTGTGAGAATTTTTCCACATAACTAGTATGAATATTTCCTTTTGAAATCTCATGCTTTGTCTCAGAGATCCTGGGACCTGTCTATATACTTCTGTTCATCCATATAATGGTGTAAGCTTTGCCAATCAATATATAGCCTTGGTTTAATAAAATTTAGACCAGTTGGTAAGCTTACAACATACCTATTACTTATTTATGTTTTTTTTTTCTTTTAAAAAGTGGGTTTCTATATTATTTCAAAAGAAAAGCTGATAAAACTCATTTTCTACTGTCACAAATTCAATTATATGAAATGAGAATAAGTCAAACTTCACATTGAGAAATATCTTCTGATATTTTGTTAGTAGTGCTTGTGTAGTACTGCCAATTACATTTATTAGCCCTAAATAATAAACAGCTGGCAGAATTCCATTGTATATAAATAAGACATTTGAGACCTGGACAAGTGCCATTTTGAATACAGCCAGCTGGTACTTTTTACAGTTTCACTCAGCCTAGCAGTAGTACTGATTCCACAGTACATTCAGTATTTAGGTAAATGACAATAGAAAAACATGTTGCAAATTGGGAATTCCACAGGAAATTCCATTGTGTAGAAATATAACATTTCAAAGACTTGTTAAACCAAGGAAATGATACATTATGCACCTGTTTGCTGAATTTGTTGAATTGTTTTGTTACCTGAAGCTATGTTTTTAACCTTGAATTTTCTATGTGTCCATTTTGTTGAGCTCTGAGTATGGCAGGCAAATGACTGTATCTTTGTTTACTTTTTCCTCTTCTAATAAAATTTAAATTCTTTGTTCTGATTTATTTTAATCCTAAAAATGTATTGAACTGAACAAAATGTACAGCTAGTGAATTCTCACGTTATATTGTGAATTTACTCTTTCAGGGTATAACAGACTTTAATTTTTATTTTCACTGATATTTTCATGTGTGTGCCCTATCTTTGTTAAATTACTATATAAAAGCCCTTTATCATGTTATTATATCAAATTAGTGTTTTCAAAATGTAAATATATAATAGTTCTGCATTGAGTAAGAGTACCCAGATAAATATTGGTTAAATGACACACTCATTTCTGATAATAATATATCATAATATTCAATTTTCATAATAAAATATATAGTAAATGTCAATTTAAAAATTAAATACTTATTTGGACTGATAGGTATCAGTACAATCCTAAAAATAACCCCTTATTTTGATCTACCGTATGTATTCCTAGAATTAATTGGTAAATACAGTTGGTAAATTTTGATGTATATTATTGTGTGCATATGTGTGAAAAATATAAATATTTCTCCTGAACTCAATTAAATTAAGTGGCAGCCTAGTCACTGTAGGCACTTATCTGAGATCATTGACCATCACACAATTCAGTGACATCGGTTAAAGAACTGGGTTGAGGAATACAATATAGAAGCTCTACTGACTGTTGGAAAATAAATCTATTATATTTTAATTTACACTAAAAATCTCTTGGCATCTCAATCTGTTCTCTTTGACAATTTTAAATATATTTTAAATTCTATAGTAGATATATCCTAAATAAAAACAAGAAATCTGGTGGTCAGCTTCCGTAAAGATTGCAGCCTAGAAAACCCTATGGGGCAGTACTACTTTGTCATACCGGGTTGTTAAATGCACGTAACAACAATTATTATCAATAAGTAACGTTCAATTCACCTGTGAATATTCTCTGAAATCTTTCAGAAAATTGAACAAAAATTTACTTAGCTAGCAAACACAGGTGTAATTGCATGAAGTTGTGGTTTATATAAATATTTATAACCACTAAATAATACATTCTGTTGGATACTTTTGCTTTATGTGGCTCGTATACGTGATATGGGAACATTTGAGATACCACATGTAAATTAATGGTTAAACTGTGAACAAAGACAACAACTCTAGTTTAAGTACTGTTCATGAGTTTTGGATCCAAATTTTCAAGAAATATTTAAAATATTGCTCTGATCATGATTCATAAGCCCTAATTGATAGCAGCCTTTGTATTACTATCAGAGCAATTGTTACAATTCAATGAGCTTAATTTTTACAATTCGATTTTTCTTAGAACAATTTTCTCCATTCTTGATCATTTTGATGATATCATGTCAATTACCTTTTCTTTGAAAATTTTTGTTATGCCAAATAATGTTCTGAATATTCATAATTTAGCTTTTTAATTTTCTGTCAACATGTTTACTTGGTATTTAATATTAGGGAAATAATATGGGACTATTTTTCCAAGCTCTACAATGTTGGAATTTTCATTTGTTCCTAAATGTTTTATGAATATCCCATGTATCACATTAATTTCTAATCCTGAACGTGGGGCTCTTCAAGATACCAATTTATTTCATTGTTTTTGCTTCTACTTACCTTCACTGATTAATAGATTAATATGAAATTCAATACACTATATGTTGTAGAACATTTGAGATTATATCATAAATTTCATAGTGGAATGTATATCACTTACTCATTGTTCATGGTTGTTTTATAGATTAGGATTGAAATAGGGCTAAATCCATTCTCAAATATTGTTCCACAGATGTAAGCTTTCTTTTAAAAATCATATTTCAGAACTTGTTAAGACATACCCTTTATAGTACGTAAATTGGTGTGCTTGTAAAATGGGTTTTCTCTAAAGAAATCAATTGTATCTAAAAATAAACAATACCATATACTTGCATTTTTCCAAACCCATTAATCTTTGCCTATAACTAAGGGGAATTTCCAATCAAAATTTCTTACTGATTTCCAGTAGATCAGAGTTCTATCAAAACTGATTTTAAAATTTCTCCTCCCAGCCTTGGGAAAGACAGTATGCTATACTGACACTAATATAGGACAAGAGTAAGAAGACCTGGATATTGATCAAGATTAGACCCTTAGTTAGCATTTTGCCATTGACAGGTTTATCTCACTCTGTTTATGTCAGTTTCTTCATCTGTAAAGAAGTCCCAAGGTCCCTTTAGGTGCTAAAATGTATTATTCCAGTCTCTGTCCCTGTAGAATTCATTTCATTTTTTTCTGTTTGGTAGTAAACGTCAGGAAAAAAAACTCTACAGTTACTGTTTCAACCTCTTCTCTGCTATGCACTTCTTAATCCCATGAAGTTTGGGAAAAAACTTCTGGTACCTAATAAAACCATTGTTTAAAGTCTTCAATATCCTCCGGTTTGCCAGTTCATTCTTCTCGGACCTCATGCATTTTACTCTAAAGTATTCTGCATTATCAACTACATTGTTCTGAAAATTATCTCCTATGGTATCTCTGGCATTGTTTTCTCTTTATACTACTCTTACCTCTGTAAAAGCTCCTTTTTTGAGCAGTATTTACGATACTTAACTTGGAAATATTTTTTGATGTGGGGACATTTCAATATAGATGCTTTGGAAGAGCAATTTTTATAATTTTCCCATTTCTTTCATCAGCTAATCTTTCTCTTCCTACCCTCTAAATGTAAGTATTTCAAAATGCAGTTTCTGAAATTGCTCTTTTTCCTTGTATTTTCTTCTTTTTAATCATCTTAAGCATTTTCAAAACTTTAATTATGGGACTCCAAAATCTGAATTTCTACTCTGAAAATTTTTTTTTCTAACTTTTGGATGACCTTCTCCAACTTATGAAACATCTTTGCCTGTGCTCCCTGTTGGCATGTCAGACCCTGCCTATAGTAAAGAAAACTGCTCCTTTTCCTCACAAACTATTCTTACACTTTTGCTGCCTCTGTCTGCCATTGACATTATTGTTTTTGAGTCATCAAGACAGGTTAGTGGAAAATAAGAAAGGTTTTGGAATCAAAGGGTTCTCAGTTTGAATTTCAGCTCCATCATTTATCAGCTATCTGATTTCGGGCAAGTTATTGCATCCCTTATTAAGCTTTATTTGTCTCATCTGTAGAATTGATTGATGATCCACCAACCACAGAGGGTTGCCAGGAAGGCAAAATGATACAATACGGAGAAAACCCATTATCCAATAACTTCCACATAAAGTAGTCAATATGATTATCAAATGGTAGTTTAAAACTTCAGAATGATTTTCAGCTTTTCAGTTTACTCAATTCAGATATCAGTTGCCAAACTAAAATATTATACTACTGAAATATTACTTTCATTCAAACATTAGTTAATCTGTTTGCTGATTTAATGAGTGGATTGTGTGGGGACTGTGCTGGGTGCTAGGTATCGATAATGAGCAAATTGGACTAGCTCCCATCACCTCTTCCTTAGCTTAGCCCAGTAACTCTCGGATTCATCTCTCTCCATTGCTTCTCTAATTGACACTAAACATTGTTGTCAAAGTAAAGTCTCTAAATCTGGTCTTTGTTTAAATCTCTTGGAGTGCTCAAAAAACTTCAGTTACATTCCAAACCACCCACATTCTCATCTCCGACTTCTTCTCATTTTCTACCATTCTCTTTATAGCAAACAGTGTGATCCTATGAAAAGATGAGTCTTGTCAGTCCTCTGATCAAATTGCAGCATTGGTCTAAATTCCTCCCACTCTTCCTCTTCCTCCCTTTGTCTTCCCTTTTCCTCCTACTTCCTAGGACATATCAGAAACTCTCTACCAGGGCCTTTACTTCTATTCCCTTTGCCTTGAACACTCATTCCCTGTCTCCATATTGTTTTATTAAAACATCACTTTCCCAGGAAAATCTTCCTTCACCATGTGCCCCTTTTCAGCTCTTTATTTCTAAGTATTTCTTCATGGAGAGGTCTTCACTGGGCCACTCTTCTAAACGTATCCCTTCCTGCCAGCATACACAACTGTTTCGTCTCCCTTCTCTTGTTTATTGTTTCTTCTTTAAGCATACCACTATATACGAAAACATATATTTTACATCTTTATCTTATTTATTGTCTCTGTCTTCCACTAGAATGTAAGATCCTTGAGGAGAGAGATTTCATGCCATTTTGTTCACGGCTATAATTCCAGCACACTGACTCATAACATGTGCTTGATAAATATCAGTTGAATGAATCAATGATAGACCAGCTTCATTTCTCACTGAAGCTACTTCGTGATGCCCAAACTCAGTGTGTATATTTGTATTTTTCTGCCTTTTCCAGTATTGTTTCCTCTGCTTGGAACGTACTCTTCTTTATCCTTTTCCCTTCTCACTTTTTTTCACTAGTCCAATTCTATTTCTGTTTAATTTCTTGCCTGAATGTCACCTATGGGCTGCCACTTTTCTCCAAACAGAGGTAATTTCTCTTCTCTAGCACTTTGCATCCTGGTGGCGCAGTGGTTAAAGCACTTGGCTGCTAACCAAAAGGTCGGCTGTCCGAATCCACCAGCTGCTCTGAGGCAGAACGATGTGGCAGTCTGCTTCCATGACGATTTACGGCCTTGGAAACCCTAGGGGGCAGTTCTACTCTGTCCTATAGGGTCACTAAGAGTCAGACTCCAAGTCAGATTTATTTTGGTTAGTGCTGTGGGCATTGCCACACTTTGATGGTGAATATCACATTCTCTGTCTCTCTCTTATACCTCACAACTAATCCATCAAATCTTTTTCTCTACTGACAAAATGTTTCCAGATTCTGATCTGCTCTTCCCACTTCCACCAACACTGTCCTATCCATCCTCCAGCCTCTGTCACCTGGACTATTACAGTAATCTAATTATCCCACTTCTTAGTGTTCCGTGCTGTCTGTATTTTCCACACAGCAGTCCACAACCTTTTTGTAATGTGATTTAGTTTGTGTCACTTCTCTGCCCATACTCTTTGCTGAATCCCCATTAATCTCAGAAGAAAATCCAAAGTCTTTCACATGGCCTATAAGGACTTACACAGCCTTGCATCCAACTACCTCTTTGATCTAATGTTTCACCATTTCACCCCTGGATCACTCAGTTCAATCTACAGTAGCCTTTTTGCTATGACTTAACTACAACAAGCACTCTCCTGTCTCCCAACCAATTGTTTTTCTGTTCCTCTACCTGGAATGTTCTGTCTCAGTCATCTAGTGCTGCTCCAACAGAAATATTACAAGTGGGTGGCTTTACAAAGAGAAATTGATTCTCTCAAAGTCCAGTAGGCTACAAGTCCAAATTCAGGGCATCAGCTCCAGGGGAATGCTTTCTCCATCTGCTCTGGAGAAAAGTCCATGCCATCAGTCTTCCTTTGGTCTGGGAGCTTCTCTGCACAGGAACCTCAGGTCCAAAGGACGTGCTCTGCTCCCAGCACTGCTTTCTTGGTGGTATGAGGTTCCCATGTGCCTGCTCGCTTCTCTCTTTTATAACTCAAAAGAAATTGCATTAAGACCCTAATCTTGTCAACCTCATCAGTATAACCTCATCACAGTGATAGAATTTATAACACATGAGATCACATATAATGTCACCATAGTGGTAGAGTTTACAACACATAAGGAAATCACATCAGATAACACAATCATCTAATACTAGGAATCGTGACCTAGCCAAGGTGCTACACACATTTTTGGGGGGACACAATTCAATCCATGACATGTTCTATCCACAGATATTGTCTTGGCTTAGTTTTTCACAACGTCTACTCATAAATGTTATTTTCATCACATCACCTATCACCCTCTACTCCCTTAGCCTGCTTTGATTTTTTTTTTCTTGCTGATAATTACCACCACCTCACCCGTCATATATATGTTTGCTAACTCTTTGTTCACACTCAAGTAAAACATAAGCTCCATGAGAACAATAGTGATTTTATATGTTTCTCCATGGGGAAGTGGGTCCCCCCCGCAGGACCTAGAACACTGCCTGACTCACGATGGATTTCTGTTGAATGAATAAATGACTGTCTAATGTTAGTTTTGCACAAATGTATTTCCATTCTTATAATACAAACTTTTCAAGGGCAGGAAACTGTGACTTCTGCAACTTTATTATCATGCTAGTGCTAGAAAACTACCTTGTACAATGTAAGTGCTTAGTAAATACGTTTTAGTGAGTCGATAAAAACTATGTGAGGACTAGTTAACTAGCAATATTATCCACTAATAACTAGACAATCCCTTAAGAAATGTACTGTTATCATTATCATTTTATTCATGAGATAACTGACAGGATGGACTAAAAACAATTTAAATAATACGTATTTTCATTTATATTAAATTAGAAAGTATGTTTATTGACATGCAATACAAAAAGCTTATATAATTTTTATTAAAAAACAGAATCGTGAAAGAAATGAACTCAGATGTTTAAAGAAATGACAGAAGAACAGCACCTGATACAGTGTACAATAAGCTATAACTTTTACCCTTCTTTAGAAAGGAAAATGCATCATAGATTTTAAAGAAAAACAGCAGACTCATTTATTATAAACACATGATGCAGTCAAATATTCTGTTAACTTTTGCCATTAATTATATTTATTACATTTAAAACAGTAAAACGAAGTACACATGTCAGAAATTGTGGTGGGATTAAATAAACTGAAAGAAAGTCAGTTAAGAAAGAATAGGAAACAGTGAAAGGTGGAATTTTAAAATATATTCCTATTATTTTACAAAGAAAAAAATCATAAAATTATCTTACTGGCGGAATTATCTTGCCTAGTCATTACTTCTTTGAGAATGGTGTGAGAACCAACTGCCCAGGAAAGAAAGTTATAATTTTACAAGAGACCCTTTTGGAAATAGTAACTTCAAACAGTTCAATTCAATGGAAGTAGTAACTCTCTGAACTGTGAATTGAAGCCCTGGTGGTGCAGTAGTTAAGAGCTCAGGTGCTAACCAAAAGGTTGGCAGTTCGAATCCACCAGCCACTCCTTGGAAACACTATGGGGCAATTGTATTATGTCCTATAAGGTTGCCAGGAGTCAGAATCAACACGACGGCCAACAGGTTTTGGTTTTTTTGGTAAACTGTGGATTGTCTACCACGGTCATATGGTTTGTCCAACATTATTTCCCATCCATGTTTGTTTAGATGGCCTAAAATATGCTACATTTTTTATTCTACTTCTGTCCATTCTTTATTCTACCTCAGTGACATTCTTGGTTAACTCACCGTTGTTGTTATTGTTGTTAGGTGCCATTGAGTCGATTTTAACTCATAGCTACCCCATGTGACAGAGTAGAACTGCCCCATAGGGTTTTCTAGACTCTAATCTTTACAGGAGCAGATTGCCAGGTCTCTCTCCTGAGAAGATGCTGGGAGGATTTGAACCACCACCAGCCTTGCCGTTAGCAGCCAAGAGCTTAATCATTGCACGGCAGGGCTCCACTTTAGCAGAATAATAATAATTAACATTTGTTTACTGTTCCCCGTGTGCCATACATCGTTATCAAAACAAAAGAAACCAAACCCATTGCCACTGAGTCGATTCTGACTGATAGCAACCCTATCGGACAGGGTAGAACTGCTCCATAGGGTTTCCAATGAGGGACTGGTGGATTCAAACTTCTGACGTTTTGGTTAGCAGCCAACTCTTAATCACTGTGCCACGAGGGTCCGTATGCATAGTTACAACCATTGTAAATAGAAAATCTATTTTTTGTTCATAAAACCTCTGTAAAGTGAGTACTATTATTTTCCTCAATTTTATAGATGTGTAAACTAAATCACCTAGCTAGTAAGTGGCAGAGCTAGGTTTCAAACCCAGGGTCTGCTTGTCTCTAGAGCTAAGAACCTTAACTCTGGGATCTCCAGGACACTCAATGGTTAAATAATTAACCACATTCCCATGAAAAACAGTTGCTACCTTGTGGGAAGCACAGCAGAAGATGTCTTTGTAACTTTAAAATAAAAAACCCATTGCATTGTCATAGCAACCCTATAGGACAGAGTAGAACTACCCCATAGGGTTTCCAAGGAGTGACTGGTGGATTCGAACTTCCAAGCTTTTGGTTAACAGTTGCATCTTTTAACCACTGTGCCACCAGGGCTCCATAAAATGGCTTCTACTTGAGGAAAACTCTTCTCAAGAATTGCACTTGTTTTGTTAAAAAATAAACTTAGTTATCTGAAGATCTGCAAACCTTAGCATATGTTCCACAGTGGCATGAGTTAATTTCATTTCCGTCAACGTGAGTGCTCCACAGGTATATTGTAAATTGCTATGAATTACTGTGGCTGTGACCCATTATCATAGCAGGAAATTACATGAATCTCACAACTGATATGAAATGGACTGCTGTCACTGCTATGTATTAATTTCTAAGTAGTTGGCCATTTGTAGTAATTCTGTAAATGCCCATCTAAGCACAGTTTTCAGTCTAGACAAGTTAAGCCAATGTGTGTGGAATATTCCCCCATTATTTTGAAGCAGTTATCCTGAAATTCTAAAATTACCTTTTTATTGAGCAATTTCACATTGAACATTTTTTCAAGAATTGGAACATGAGAATCTCATTGTCCTACTCCCAAATATTCAGGGGAAATTTATTCTATAAAAAGTAAATCCTTTTGGCTATATGTGAATAGTAAAAAGGAGAACATCTCTGGTGAATGTCACAAATTTTCTTTCCTAGCTTTTGTAGAATAATAAATGTTTTATTAGATGATTTTTCAATCAGCACTCTGTGCTGAAGTAATTTTTAGATAATGGTATGCTTTATGCTTATAACTTTAAAAATATATATTTTTTTGCAATTATAAATCTCATTTACATCACACATAGAAATATTTCACCATTAAAAATCAACCCCTTGCATTGCAAATCATATTTCCTTATCTTTGTTTTGATATTGGCATCCTCCCTCCCCCCAGGAAAAATAACTTCAAATAGCCGGTTTAATTGAAAACTTTTGACAACAATACATTTAGATGGTGGTCTTCCCATGGTATATTTTATATTATATCATACTCATTGCAAGTCAATACCTCTGGCTAGAAATTCATTAAATTTATCTGGGTTTTGGCAAATCTGAATGAAAAACCAGATGAGATTAGGGCTGAACATAAAACAAGGGACAGGGTCAGGGGCATCTAGACACTTTGGACATAGTTTTTGAGGAGACTCAGAAGTCTTGGCAGCTGATACTGGAGAATTCCGTCAGGTCAAGTAGAGCTCAGAAGTTAAAAATCCAGTTAGTCACGAGGTATATAGCGTTGGTACTTGTCTTAGTTATCTAGTGCTGCTATAACAGAAATACTACAAGTGGATGGCTTTAATCAACAAAAATTTATTTTCTCACAGTTGAGGAAGCTAGAAGTCCGAATTCAGTGTGCCAGCTCTAGGGGAAGTCTTTCTCTCTGTGTGGGCTCTGGGGGAAGGTTCTTGTCTCTCAGTTTGTTTCCTGGTTCCTTGGAGATCTCCATGTGGCTTGGTATCACTGTTTCCCCAACTTTTTCCTGCTTGCTTTTTAAATTTCTTTTATAGCTGAAGAGAGATTGACTCAAGATACATCCTACTTCTGTATCATTAACATAACAAAGACAATCCGTTACCAAATGGGATTATAACCACAGGCACAGAGGTTAGGATTTACAACACATATTTTGGGGGACACAATTCAATCCATAACATTTCACCCTTTGGCACCCCAAAATTCATGTCGTTGCCACATGCAAAACACATTCATCCCATCACATAGTCCCAAGGGTCTTAAATTCAACCCCAAGTCCAAAATCTCATCTTCTGAATCATCTAAATCAAATAAAGGTGAGACGTTAGGCATATTCTATCCTGGGGAAAATTCTCTTCATCTGTGAAGCTGTGAAATCTAGAATACAAGTTATCTGCTCCCAAAGTACAATGGTAGAAGGTAGACATTTCCATTAAAAATGGGGGAAATTGGAGGGAAAGAAAGGATAACAGGCACTGAGCAAGTCCAAAATCTGGCAGAACACATTACATTAGCTCTCAAGGCTTGAAAATAATCATTTGTTCTCTAAGACCAGCTGAGCAATGGCCCCACCCTCCAGAGTTTGGGTGCTGGCAATGCCCTCTGGATTCTGGGTGGAGGCCACTTGGCCCTGGACTTCAGCTCTGCCTTCCAGGCCCACTGGGACAGCAACTCTGCTCCTTCGGCTTTGGACAGCCCCATTCTCCTAGTCTATCTGAGTGGCAACCCCACACTCTCAGCCCTGGCAGGCCCCATTCTTCTGACCCTTAGGCATGGCAGCCTCATCCCCTCAGCCTTGGGTGGTGGCCCCAACTCCCTGGCACACCTTAACGGCAGTCCAACACTCTGGAAACAAGTTGGCAAAGATCTGAATTTTTGAAAACTCGGAGTCTGTGGTCCCTCTCTGAAACTGAGAAGGCCCTGCTTCCCGTGCCTTCCAACAGTTCTGTTGATCTCTGAGCTGCTCCAGGGATGGTTCTTTACTTTCCTTGGAGGACAACAGGCCTGCTTCCTGCCTGTAAAATTCCAAGAGGCAGACAGCGTTCTCTCCTTTTGTTGTTTCTCTGTCCCCTGCAGTCTACTCTGATGAGTTTTCGGCTGTGGTAGTTGTTTAGATCCATCAGTCACAGGCTTAATCTCTTTTGAAAAAGTTTGTGTAAAAAGAAACAATCTTTGATGGTTATGAGGGTGAGGAGGAGTGGGGATGGAAAAACACTGAATAGACAATAGATAAGTGGTAACTTTGGTGAAGGGTAAAACAGTACACAATACTGGGGAAGCCAGAACAACTTGTACAAGGCAAGGTTGTGGAAGCTCCATAGACACATCCCAACTCCCTGAGGTACTGAATTGCTGGGCTGAGGGCTGTGGGGGCCATTACCTCAGGGAACGTCTAGCTCAATTGGTGTAACATATTTTACAAAGAAAATGTTCTACATTCTACCTTGGTGAGTAGCATCTGGGGTCTTAAAAGCCTGTGAGCAGCCTTCTAAAATACTCCACTGGCCTCACCCCTTCGGGAGTAAGGGAGAATGAAGAAAACAAGATACAAGGGAAAGATTAGTCCAAAGGACTAATGGACCACAACTACCACAGCCTCCAGCAGACTGAGTCCGGTACAACTAGATGGTGCCCGGCTACCACTACTGACTGCTCTGGCAGGGATCACAATACAGGGACCCAGACAGAGCTGGAGAAAAATATGGAACAAAATTCTAACTCACAAAAAAAGACCAGACTTACTGGCCTGACAGAGACTGGAGATACCCAGGGCATATGGCCCCTGGACAACCTTTTATCTCAGTAATGAAGTCATTCCTGAGGTTCGCCCTTCAGCCAAACATTAGGCAGGCCCATGAAACAAAATGAGACTAAAGGGGCACAGTAGCTCAGGAACAAGGATTAGAAGACAGGAGAGGACAGGAAAGCTGGTAATAGCTTCCCAAGTTCAAGAAGGGAGAGTGTTGACATGTCATGGGATTGTTAACCAATATCATAAAACAATATGTGTTACTAACTGTTTAATGAGAAACTAGTTTATTCTGTAAACCTTCATCTAAAGTGAAAAAAAAAAAAGTTTGTGTAGCTGCATCCTTAGATTGTACAACAAAATTTTCCAAATCTTTAAGTTTTGTTTTTATTTTGCACAGATCATTTTTAAGTCCATCTCTTTTCCTCTCACATTTTACAATAAGCAGCAAGGAGAAACCATGTGGCCTCTTTAAGATTTTGCTTAGAATTCTCCTCAGCCAGATATCCAAGTTAATTACGTGCAAGTTCTACCTTCCACCAAACATTTGAACATAATTCAGACAAGTTCTTTGCCACTGCATAAAAATCATTGCCCTTCTTCTGTTGTCCAATCACAGGTTCATCATTTTCTTTTAAAGCCTCACCAGAAGCACAGTTAACATCCACATTTCTAGCAACATTCTGTTGCTGGCACCATATGTATTCTCTAAGACAATAGAGACTTTCTTTATAGCTCTCCTCATTTCCTTCTGGGTCCTCATCAGAATCACCTTTGATGTTCATAATTCTACCAACAGCCTTTTTGAGTCAATCTAGGCTTTTACTATTAGACACCTTAAAACTCTTCCAGCCTTTACCCATTACCCAGTTCCAAAACTACTTCCACATTGTAGGTATTTCTTAGAGTAGCACCCCACTCTTGGTACCAAATTTCTGTCTTAATTATTTAGTGCTGCTACAACAGAAATACCAAAAGTGAATGGCTTTAACAGACAGAAATGTATTATCTCCCAGTTTAGGAGGCTAGCAATCTGAATTCAGGGTGCTGTCTCTAGGGGAAGGCTTTCTCTCTCTGTCAGCTCTGGAGGAAGGTCCTTATTTCTTCAGCTTGTTTCCTGGTTCCTTGGAGATCTTCATGTGGCTTGGCATTAATCTTTCCCCATGTCTTTTCTGTTCACTTGTTTCATCTCTTTTATACCTCTGAAGCGACTGACTCAAGACATATCCTACACTAATTCTGTCTCATTAACATAACAAAGACCATCCATTCCCAAATGGTATTATAACCACAGGCATAGAGATTAGGATTTACAACACATATTTTGAGGGGAGACACAATTCAATCCATAACAGTGCTCAACCTTAGAGGATTCCCTGGGTGGCATAAGAGGTTAAACACTTGACTATTGACTCAAAGATAGATGGTTCAAACCCACTTAGAAGCACCTAAAAAGAGAGGTCTGGGGATCTGTTTAAGAGTTGGAATCTACTTGATAGCAACTGGCTTTCTTTTCAGTCTTGGGGTACATTAGAATTATCTATGGGATTTCAAAACAACTTTTTTTTCTCAGTAAGGACCTAGAAAGTAGTAGTTTAGAAAAGTTAACCGGGGTTAAGAACCGTTGATATAGAGGAATTAGACAGTCTATAGTCGGAGATATTAGATATTTGTCCACAATAGAAAGAGTCAAAGCAACAACCACAAGATCCTAGTACAGTCCCATCTGAACTGATGATCCTCAGCTGTGAGAATAACTCAATCCAAGCCCCTAGAATGGTGGAGTTGAGGGTACTGGGCTTTTAGTTTTAGTCTAGGGGTTTTAAGGAACTTGAGAAGAACTGAGAATGAAAATGCGAACATCTGTGAGCCCAATTGTGAGGAACTGGGTAAAGTAGACACAGAGAATCTAAGATAGAGGTTGGTATTATTTGCTAATGTAATCCAAGGATCCCCACACCCACAAGCTTTCTGGAGACATGTGTGCCTTTTATAGTCTGCGTCTGTTATAACTATAGGAAGTACTATGACCTGCCCAATATACCTGAGAATTCTGGGTAGGGATCTTATATCATTCTGGGCCTTACTCTTTCACTCAGTCTCCAAATCTTTGTTGACTTTCCTCATTTACCATCTTTGATCCTTTCAGCTCTGTCGTGGTTTTGCAGCATTTTCAGTATACTTTACCCAGACTGGGAGGTTGTCCTGTTTATATTCAATAAGGCAATTCTAATATCATTATCAAATTCCTGTTGAAAGCATAGGAGTTAAAGGTGGTGTGGGGGAATGGGTAGAAATCATAACTATTGTTAAGATTACAGACCATAACCATCCCAGGCTTGCCCTTCTGGGCATTTCTATCCTTAGGCTCTGGTCTACCATCTTGTTAGTTGACTCTCCAACATGAAATCCCCATTTTCTCTCCCTTATCCCTGTGATCACAAACTTAATTATCCTATATGATTAAAAAAGAAAATATCTTTACTTTAACCAGAAGAAGTATGTCCTTCTTCTGCTTCTTCTAGATAACTGTCTTTTTCAGTAGCGCACTAAGCAATCCTATTCCTTGTTGTCTCAACATTTTTAGATTACTAAACCTTTTTATTATACATATATGTGTACACATACATACATATATTTTTGTGTGTGTGTGTATACACACACACACATATCTATATATTCATATCTATATCTATGTTGTTGTTAGATGCCATCGAGTCAGTTCCAACTCATAGTGACCCTATGTACAACAGAACGAAACACTGCCCAGTCCTGCACCATCCTCATAATCTTTGTTATGCTTGAGCCCATTGTTGATAGCCACTGTGTCAATCCGTCTCGTTGAGAGTATTCCTCTTTCTCTCTGACACTCTACTTTACCAAGTACAATGTCCTTCTACAGGGACTGGTCCCTCCTGATAACATGTCGAAAGCATGTGAGACAAAGTCTCACCATCCTTGCTTCTAATAAGAATTCTACCTGTACTTCTTCCAAGACAGATTTGTTTCTTTTTCTGGCAGTCCATGGTATATTCAATATTCTTTGCCAACACCATAATTCAAAGGCATCAATTCTCTTTGGTCTTCCTTATTCATTGTCCAGCTTTCACATGCATATGAGGCAACTGAAAATACCATGGCTTGGGTCAGGCATACCTTAGCCCTCAAAGTGACATCTTTGCTTTTTAACACTTTAAAGAGGTTTTTGCAACAGGTTTGCCCAAATGCAATATGTTGTTTGATTTCTTGACTGCTGCTTTTATGGGGTTTGATTGCAGATCCAAATAAAATGAAATCCTTGACAACTTCAGTGTTTTCTCCATTCATCATTATGTTGCTTATTGGTCCAGTTGAGAGGATTTCGTTTTCTTTATGTTGAGGTGTAATCCATACTGAAGGCTGTGGTCTTTGATCTTCATCAGTAAGTGCTTCAAGTCCTGTTCACTTTCAGCAAGCAGGGTTGTGTCATGTGCATATAGCAGGTGTTAATGAGTCTTCCTCCAATCCTGATGTCCCATTCTTCTTAGTATAGTCCAGCTTCTCGGGTTATTTGCTTAGCATACATATTGAATAGATATGGTGAAAGGATACAATCCTGATGCACACTTTTCCTGAC
Organism: Trichechus manatus latirostris; assembly: GCF_000243295.1. Taxonomy (NCBI): domain Eukaryota; kingdom Metazoa; phylum Chordata; class Mammalia; order Sirenia; family Trichechidae; genus Trichechus; species Trichechus manatus. The sequence continues at coordinate 1,691,906 of NW_004443948.1, read as the reverse complement.
TTTAAACCATGCAGTATCCCCTTGTTGTGTTCAGAAGACTGCCTCGTGGTCTGTGTACAGTTTTCTCTTGAGCACAATTAAGTGTTCTGTAATTCCCATTCTTCACAATGTTATCCATAATTTGTTATGGCCACATAGTCAAATGCCTTTGCATAGTCAATAAAACACAGGTAAACATCTTTCTGGAATTCTCTGCTTTCAGCCAGGATCCATCTATATCTATATCTATATATACATCCATATCCATATCTACATCTACATCTGCTTTTGAGAACAGAATGGGCTACGATAAGGTATTTAGTCTTGGGAGATTAAAGCTAGATAAGTATTTTCTTATAGTTGCAATAATCTGGGACAAAAAAAAAAAAAAAAAGTCACTCAGCTCTGGGCCTCAGTGGACCAATAATAAGAAGCTTGGAGTGGGAATCTGGAAACCAGGCTAAAGATCAGAATTGTTGATTTTGAAGAATTTGAGCTTTAGGAAGTTATTTTAAGCTTCATGTGTCTGTATCCCCTTTTTCCTGAAGATAATGTTACTGTTGGGCACCCCTTGCAAAGATTGTTTTGAGGATTAGGATAATGAAGAGAAAGATGCCTTGTACCACCCAATTCTATATGTCACCAATTCTACATACCCCCCATTTTCTTTTTCCAAGCTAGTCTTCGTATAATTACCATGGAACTATTTATTTTTAATAATTTATGAACATTGTACATTAGTTCTTGGAGTGAGAATAGGGTAAACTTGGGTACTCTTTAAACTGATAAAACAGAAGTAATACAATGGGCAACGGCAGCTTTAATGCTTTTTGTTGTGGCTGCTATTACTGAGAAAAGTTCATTTAGGGATTTTAATTCTACTGTTTAGTTCTCAACAAATGCTGGAGTTAGAGACTTACTGTTTTTGCAAGTGGTCTGAAATGGTAATCCACCATCACTTACAAGCAATTTGGTCTTCATTACAAATTAATGAATTTGTAATTGCTCTCTGCAACCTTTTATGTGCCGAATATGCTGGTGCTGTTTGCATTACCGCTTTGCAATTTGTACTTCTGCATTCAAGAACTTGTGCTAGCTTGCCAAATTATCATTAAGAAGAAAAATGTTAAACTACAGTGAGATCTCCATAATTAAAATCAGATTTTACATCAAATTATGAAAATCTCTACTTAGTATGTTTTATTTGATGTCTTATAAAGTGCTGGTCATAGCAAGAGACATTTGCAAAAAATTAATCAGGAAATCTTGACTTAAAAATGTAAAGTCAGTTTATTTCTAAGTAGCATGTTATGATCTAACTTTCTATAAAAAGTACCCCAAAAAATCATTTACTCTCTGGAATTATTGCTAGCTCTGTATTTACAATGTTGTTGTGGCACCAATATGATGATAATAGCTAAGATTCAACAAAATGCTAACTTTTAACACTAGAGTTTTGGGGGGCTCCAAATTTATTCATTCTGTTTTAAAATTTTCTGATATTAAACTAATAAACAAATTTTGCTTAAATGCGACTTAGGTATTATAGGCACCTTCACTGAAATTCACAGAACTAAGAGTCTCACTTAGATGTTCCTTCTTGGAAACTCTGTATACGACGTGCACAGAGTAGATGTTTGCAAATCGTATACTGTTGATTATTAAAAGTACAAGTGAATGTTGTCACTTTCTTTATATTAGAATAGAAACATATCTTGTCTATTAGCTCTAGGGTTTTCTAAAAGAGTCACGGTGTGTTCCCTTTTTGGACGTTGACTGTGATGATGAGATCAAGCCAATTCTGCCTCTAGAAAATGAGTACCAATTTTATATTCTAGATTCTGAATGACCAAAATTGTTGAATACCTTAGACAGTTAAAATAGGTAGCATTTTTTGCTTGTTTTGTTCTTTCCATATGTAGAAGAGCTAGAAAGATTTTAGAAGTAAAATTTTAAACTCTGTTTCTCACACTGGTTGGAGTCCACAGATTGTTTTTGATAATTCAAACACCCTAATGTGAATAATTTATTTGTCTCTAATGAGGCTTAAAGGCCAAGTGAATGTCATGTTTCTTTGCTTGTGGTTACCCTCAGTGTAATAAATTAACATTTTATCTCACTTGGTGATGAGATGCTGTAAATTAGAATTCCCATGTGCCATTCATAAATAAAAATAAAAATATATATTGGTACATGGTAAATATTGTTAATTTAGCTGAAAAGTACTTAAAATCTACAGTTCCTGGTGAAAATAATGAACTCTTTTAATAGAGAAATATTTAGGAACATATTTCTTGTAGATTTTACAAGTATTTTATATTTTTATTCACAGAATTAAAATGTATCTCTAATAAAAACTTTAAAAAAAATTTGACTCCCATGAATGATTCCTCCCTATAATATGGTAAACAATAATTTTAATGCACAACTTTAAAATTTAAAGTTTTGTGCTGCAAATTATGGGAGATATGAGAGGTACGGAGCCCTGGTGGCACCACGGTTAAGAGCTTGGCTGCTAACCCAAAGGTCGGCAGTTTGAATCCACCAGCCGCTCTTTGGAAACCCTATGGGGCAGTTCTGCTTTGTCCTGTAGGGTTGCTATGAGTTGGAATTGACTCCATGGCAATGAGTTTTATTTGTTTGTTTTGGTTTCATGAAAGGTATAAAATTTTGCAGATGCATATGAAACAAAACTAAAAAAATCTAAACTAAACTTAACATCTACCGTGAAATAAATTTACGAATGGATAGGGCATTTATAAAGGTATATATAAAGCAGAAAGTTTCTTATGAATGGCAGGGTTATGGAAGGTATGGAGGAGAAAAACAGCACAGTCCAGATATGATTATACCATAACCAAGGGAATAAAGGGCAATAGATTCAACAAGTCTTTGGAAGACAATAAAGAATTCACCTTAATAAGAACATAATACGTATAGAAGTGAGACATATGATTCACTCATCTTGATGTCAAACTTTTAAAAAAATAAAAAATGTAGGTTGGGCCCAGTATTTGGAGAAACATGAATGGCAAACTAAAGAGTTTGAAAATGATTGCATGGGTGCTGGGAAGCCAGAGATAGTGGAGAACTCTGACTTCAAGAAAGTCATGGCAAAAAACATATTTACCTGGAAGCAATCAGCAGAATGGGGCATGGTAAAAAGAACCTATACACACAGGGAGAACAGTTATAAACAGCTGGTATAATCATTGTAGGGTCCAAAGTAACACCAACAATCTGGTGCTAACTAAGTTCAAAGCTTTTCAAAATCTGAGAAACAAAAGAAAGCAGTACTTCACTATTCTAAAAGCCTTAAGAATTTTTTTTTTTTGTGTGTGTGATTTTACAGTGAGGAAACCTGTATTAGGATAACCTGCTATAAGAAAACTAAAAAACAAAACAGTAGCAATTGATTTCTTGCTCATGTAAAAGTCCAACATGGGTAAGAGACGTTGAGAATTTGGCAGTTCACTACACTATGTCTTCTGTTTTTCATGCATAACTCTTAGGTTTATAGTTTTTTAGAGGGGAGAGGAGGTGTTTTTAAATTTTTACTTCAATTTTTTTTTTCATATTGTTGTTATGCTGTTAGGTGCCATCCAGTTGGTTCCAACTCATAGTGACACTACGTATAACAGAACGAAACACTGCCCAGTCCTGCGTCATTCTCACAATCCTGGCTAGGCTTGTGGCTATTGTTGCAGCCACTGTGTCAGTCCATCTCATCAAGGTTCTTCCTGTTTTTCACTGACCCTTTACTTCACCAAGCATGATGTCCTTCTCCAGGGACTGGTCCTTCCTCAATACATGTCCAAAGTATGTGAGATGAGGTGTTGCTTCTAAGGAACATTCTAGCTGTACTTCTTCCAAGACAGATTTATTCGTTCTTCCAGCAGTCCATGGTATATTCCCCAATACATAGTCATTGAAATGGCCAAGTATGTTAAGTTTAAAAAAAAAAAATGCATAACTATAATGGTAGAGAAATCGTTTAGATTCCAATTGTTTTGCCATATACCAGATTTTACCAAAACCTGACCCAAACTGGGAAAAGATACTAAAGATGAATTTTAGGCAGTGGTATTTTTTCATTCTCTTTTAAAATAAGGAAACAAACCAAAACAAAAAACAATCCAAAAAAAAACATAAACAAAACTACTTCATAGTGTCATTGGAGAGGACTGATTTGAAGTTTGAATTCTGGAATTGCTCAATTGTCAAGTCATTTTTCTCTGAACATGCAAACTATAATGCAATCCAAAGATGTTCATCAAAAGTATGGATTACTTTGTGTCACTGAACACAGAAAATCTTGCAAATAATTTAAAAAAAAAAACTATGATAAGAATGATGTGGAGTTACTCCACATCATTTTGGATGACTAACATTGAAGTTTCTGCTTATTTTATCTATTGTTTTATAATTTCTGTGATGCCTTGGACATTCTCATCTAGTATTTATTGTGATTAACTCATTAATTCTGCCTCTCTTCTTTTTCCTTTGATTCTTCAGTGGGAAGAGATCAGTGGTGTTGATGAGCATTACACACCCATCCGGACTTACCAGGTGTGCAATGTCATGGATCATAGTCAAAATAATTGGCTAAGGACCAACTGGGTCCCCAGGAACTCAGCTCAGAAGATCTATGTGGAGCTCAAGTTCACTCTAAGGGACTGCAATAGCATTCCATTGGTCTTGGGAACTTGCAAGGAGACTTTTAACCTATATTACATGGAGTCTGATGATGATCATGGGGTCAAATTCCGAGAGCATCAGTTTACAAAGATTGACACCATTGCAGCTGATGAAAGTTTCACTCAAATGGATCTTGGGGACCGCATTCTTAAACTCAACACCGAGGTTCGAGAAGTAGGTCCTGTCAACAAAAAGGGATTTTATCTGGCTTTTCATGATGTTGGTGCTTGTGTTGCCTTGGTGTCTGTGAGAGTGTACTTCAAAAAGTGCCCTTTTACTGTGAAGAATCTGGCTATGTTTCCAGACACAGTACCTATGGACTCACAGTCCCTGGTGGAAGTTAGAGGCTCTTGTGTTAACAATTCTAAGGAGGAAGATCCTCCCAGGATGTACTGCAGTACAGAAGGTGAATGGCTTGTACCCATTGGCAAATGCTCATGCAATGCCGGCTATGAAGAAAGAGGTTTTATGTGCCAAGGTAAGAGTCTTTTCTATGTCCTTAGAGTGCTATTGCTCCTTACCTGTGAGTTTATGAGCCCAGGCTCACTTGCAGCAAACCATGCCTCAGACTCATCTGAGTCTATCTATAGACTAAGTGTATCCTGACTGACATAGTGATTTTTGATTTATTGTGGAAATGTTAATGTGTTTGATTATGGGATGCCGCATTACACCCCAGTCTTGGTGTTGTATATAGTATTTTTAATTTTTTCTTGATAGTTATTGACTACAGCAGTCTAACGCTAGACCAACTAAGGTAAAAGAATCTCTGTGCCTTTTATTTAGAGGGTAAAATCATTGTTAGCCCTCAGACAATCTAATTCTAACAGAATTAGATACTGTGGTGACTATAGATGTTTGTGTTAATCTGTATCATAGCATTATTTACTTAAGTGCTATAAAATATAGTATTTTCCTCAGTGACGTCTGCTCCTGTAGTAAGTGTTTATATACAAAGCATTAGTGTTTTAATAAAGATTAGCTTATTTCAATATGTAGGCTGGTGTTGGCAGCTTTTGATATATAGAGGAGTATTGGTTTTTTTCTCTATGATTTGGTCCTTTTGTCTATATGACACCTTAGGTTGGAATGCATATTTGATTCTTAATATAGCATCAGGGAATCTGAACTGTATGATCAAGTTGATTTTTATTAAAAACCTCTCTTCAATTGGAATACAATCTATTAAAAAATCATGTTACTTATAAAATTATGATATATCAGATGAAAACTCCCACTTAACCAAACATTTGGTATTTAGCATTAGGCAAGGATTTGTGCTTACAAACACCCTGAAATTACTAAATTTCAAATGTATAAATTAATTGTTCATTCACTGTAATATGAACCCTGCTGAACTCATGTATAAATGCCCAGGAGGACTTAAATAAATAGTCTGTGAAACCTAGTTCATTGGCAATACCTTCATTGTTTGTCATACTCTGTCAAGGGAACTGATTTTGTTATTTTACTCGTGGCCATTCAGTACTTTCAAGTCTATGTGGAAGAAATGAATATACTTTATACATAAATTGTTCTTTCTAATAATCTGAACAGAAGATAACATTTTGTTTTTGACTATAGGCATAGTTTATAGATTTCTTTTTAAGTGACAACAAATAGTACGTGTAGCATCATACATCTCCATGTTATTAGATCCTTAGAAAAACCCCTTCAGAATATGTTACTACCAATAGTTTTGAAACTTCTAAAATTGAAACAACATAAACTACTTGCTTATATACCTGAGTGGAGAGAAAAACTAGATAACCATTGCATTCCATTTTGAATTGTTTTCATCACTAGAATGTTTTATCATGATACTCAGTATTTTTGGGATTTACTTTAAATGAAATAATGAAGACCTAATTCAAGACGGATTAAAAAAAGTTGTCCATTCACTCTAGTATGATCCCTGCTGAACTCATCTCTGATACTCTCACTAGCAGAGGAATAGATGTATCTCCATTTCAATAATGTGTATCAATTTATGCAGAACTATGCCCTGGTGGCGCAGTGGTCAAGAGATTGGTGGCTAACCAAAAGGTTGGCAATTTGAATCCACCAGCCACTCCTTGGGAACCCTGTAGGGCAGTTCTACTGTGTCCTATAGGTTGGCTATGAGTTGGAATTGACTCAACAGCAATGGGTTTATCACCTATGAAATATTCTGTGGAACAAGAAAATGGATCATAATGTGTTTAGATTTCAAATTATTTTTTTATAATTCTTTATTCCTCACTGAGACCGTAAGAAATAGAAAAACTAAGTAGCAGTGAAGTAAATAGAACTACATAAAAGTGTTAATAGAAATAAATAAAACAAATTAACTTATATCGCATGCTGTCTTGCGGACAAATGTTACTAGAAGTATCAGAAAAGAAATCACATTAAGTTATAACAGAAAGTTGCACAACGAATTCAGAGTTGCTACTGTTTCTTTTACCTAATTTTAGTGTACTAAACCATTTTTCTAAAGTGACAATACACTATTCAAAACTATTCCCTGTCAAGATTACTCCTAGAGATAACATTTGTGTCAAAGTTTTACATCCCTGAATCTTGTAGTTGGTCATTTGGAGGAAGGCCAACAGCACCTCAGTGATATAGTAACATTATATTGTCATGGAAATATCTCCTCAGCTATTGAAAATACTGACTTCAGTACAAGAGACATATAGATTAGTAGAAAATTATTCCTAAAAAAAGGCCTCACAAATTAATCAGTACAAATAATTATAGAAGAATCAGAGGTAGCACATAAAATGGCACATGTTTGGAAGAAAAATGGTGGATAAATTTCTTTAGCTTTGTAATTTAAACGCAGACTGAGTTCTTATGATCATATCTTGACATTCACTGGTGTTGCGAGCTAAATTGTGACTTCCTCTGTTTCTCTAATCAGGAAAACTTTGTGTATTCAGGTCAGTATACAAAGTGTCAAGGTATTCTACTTTGTTCTGATTTGTATGTAGTATCTTGCAAGTCTAAACCAATTTTATTTTAACAAATATTTATTTGAATGTATCAGTTTGTGGCGTAATCTAGTAGATCAATCCAATACTCAACCAATTCTATAGCCTGGTATCTATACTGGTATAGGTCAGCAAGGTTTGAAGCTTGTAATTTTACTCTTGTTGTCATTGGTGGTGGTGTTTGTTGCTGTTGCTTTTGTTTTGACTTATCTTTGTTTGTTTTTAATAAACCTGTAGACCAGTCATAATAGCTTGCTATGACTCTTTCACAAATGACCTTTTAGAGACAGAACTTCAGTTCAGGACCACAGAGGCTTAGAAAAAGATTCAGAGGAGAAGATAAGTCAACAAACTTTATGTGTTTGCTGGTATCAGTTTGTTTTTTAGAAAAACAATGAGTTACTCTTTTCAAAAACGATGGAACAACACCTTTAGTACTCTCTACTTGGGGTTCCAGTTCACCCAGATTTTAAACAACACAGGATAATTTCATAATGCAGTAGTCAGTGACCACAGTCTTTCTGTTGTCTAATATGGAAGAAAACAGGACTCATACACTTTGATTCAACAGATATTGAATGAGTGCCTACTTCATTCGAAGCACTGTAATGAGGTCTTAAAGATTTTTTTTTTTTTTTTTAACATTCATTAGGTACTTAGTATATACCAGACACTGCTGATTTGCCAAGTAATCCCCATGGTTTATCTCATTTATTTCTCAAAATAACCTATCGAGCATATACTATTATTATCCCCATTTGATAAATAAAGAAACTAAAGCCTTGATTGGTTGAGTATCTTGCCTAAAGTCCCTCATTGAGTAAGTGTTAGAATTGAGATCTAAAATCAGGCTGTCTGATTGCAAGCGCTGCAGTCTTTCTTTTTTTTTCTTTGAGTCATCATTTTATTGCTATTTTTTTTGGTCTCATACAAAAATTTATACATACATTGTTATGTGACCCTAGTTGCTCTCCCTATATTATGACAGCACACTCCTCCTTTCCACCCCTGGTTTCCCATGTCCATTCAACCAGCTCCGTACTCTCTCTGCCTTCTCATCTCTCCTCTGGATAGGAACTGCCCATTTCGCTCATGAATCTCTTGAGCTAAGAAGGGGCTGCAGTCTTGATCTCAACCAACACGTCTTCTCTATGGTTTAGTCTAATGTAAGAGATACTAGGAAACTCTTTAAAGCCATAAAATCTACTGAAGTTAGAGTACTGCCTGTTGAAAGATAAGTAGGGCCTTAGACAGTGAGCACAAAGGAACCAAGAATTTATTAATATAAGGTATATCTGTATGAATTAATTCTCCATAACATTCTGTTTCTATATTTTTAAGAAGGAAGAGTTAACAGTGAGAGTATCATGATATTTGGGGAAGGCTAAGGTTAGCCCAAGTGACATCAAATAAAATTTGGATATGTGGATTGCAAAGCATTGTAGATATGCAAATAGTCTACCAAATTTATTTCAATAACTATATCTGACTGTCTATTAGTACAAAGTAAGTAATGTGCTACGTACAAGGGAAATATAGATGAATATGTCACCGTATCTACCTTCTAGGAGCTCACAGCCTAGTGCAGGAAACAGATACATAAATGAATATTTTCAATGTAAGACAGACTCATAAATCTTCTACTAGAAGTACAATGTACCTTGGCAGTATAGGAGAAGGAAAGATTAATTTAATAATGAGAATTGTTAATTAATAAGGGGAAGCCTTGGCACTAAGAGTTTAAGGACTCTTTCACTATTGTGCTTTGGAATTTTGCGGGATAGGAAAAAAGGGCAAATTACTTTACACAGTTTACACATTCCAGAGGCAATCTTTATAATCTGTTTATTAATCATGTCAATATCTCAAAGTGTGTTGGAGTCCTATTAGAGTGCTGTCCTCTGAGTACTTGCCACAATGGAGCCTTATACAGGTTCTAAATGTTGTAATTAGGTCATTTTTCTTACTTTAGTAATGAAGTATTTTAAATTATTTATTCCACTCTAGAGAGAATACTGGAGCCCTAGTGGCACAGTGGTTAAGAGCTACAGCTGCTAAACAAAAGATCATCAGTTCAAATCCACCAGCCGCACCTTGGAAACCCTATGGGGCACTTCTACTTTGTCCTATAGTTTTGCTATGAGTCAAAATTGATTTGAAAGCAATGGGTTTTTGGTGTTAGAGAGAATATTGATACAGTTAAATTACAGTGAACTAAGTGATGAAGATGTGGTAATCATTATTTGATGGGAAAAATCATACTGATAAAAATCTCTAGATTTTAAAAAACATCATTGGTCAATTTCAGAACTATAAATAAAACCAAAATTATCTTCTTTACAAGGACCAGAATTCTAACCAGAACATATGTCTCATGTACATAATGCATACTTTCACAACACTCCACTTTTCCTGAAATGAGATAAAGTAATGGGAAGTATCCTTTGACTGTTCAATCAAATATTCAACACTTATTGAGCTCCTAATGTGTGCCAAATGCACATAAAGAGAAAGAGAAAGATGAATATCATCACTGCTAAATCAGTTTGGCTCTTGGTTCAAAAATGTGTAGGGTATTAACATATTTTGATCTCTGCCTTTGAAGGAACATAGAGTCAACTGATTTATTAAACACTACTCCATTCAGGAATTAGCATGCCGTGCAAACTTGAAACATAGAAAAAGCCAGCTAAAGCCAGTTCTAGGAAGGTATTGAGTACATATTACAATAAATGTGTGAAAATTGAAATGCGTATAAAAGATAACTACAAAAAATTCAACTGACCAGAGGTAATTTAAGGAATATTGTTGTTAGGTGCCTTCAAGTCTGTTCTGACTCATAGCGACCCCATATACAACAGAATGAAACACTGCCTGGTCCTACACCACGCTCACAATCGTTGCTATGCTTGAGCCCATTGTTGCAGCCACTGTGTCAATCCCACTCATTGAGGGTCTTCCTCTTGTTCATTGACCCTCTACTTTACCAAGCATGATGTCTCTCCTGACAACATGTCCACGGTATGTGAGACAAAGTCTCGCCATCCTTGCTTCTAAGGAGCATTATGGTTTTACTTCTTCTAAGACAGATTTGCTCGCTCTTTTGGCAGTCCATGGTATATTGCGTATTCTTTGCCAACACCATAATTCAAAGGCATCAATTCTTCTTTGGTCTTCCTTATTCATCGTCCAGCTTTCACATGCATGTGAGGCAATTGAAAACACCATGGCTTGGATCAGGCACACCTTAGTCCTCAAGGTGATATCTTTGCTTTTTAACACTTTGAAGAGGTCTTTTGCAGCACATTTGCCTGATGCAATGTATCTTTTGACTTCCAGACTGCTGCTTCTATGGGTGTTGATTGTGGATCCAAGTAAAATGAAAAGATTGATAAAACCCAAACCAAACTCACTGCCGTCGAGTCTTTTTCAGCTCCTAGCAACCTTATAGGACAGAGTAGAACTACCCCATAGGGTTTCCAAACCTGTAAATCTTTAAGGAAGCAGACTGCCACATCATTCTCCTGCAGAGCAGCTGGTGGCTTCGAACTGCTGGTCTTACAAGTTAGCAGCTGATCGTTTTAACCACTGCACCACCAGGGATTAGTAAAGAAAGTAGGAAATCATGCATCAGAATTGGTTTACTAGAAGTTTCTCAAGTAATCTTTTCAAAATATGGCTTTTGTTTAGATAATTTATTTTTCAGAGTTAACTAAAGAGAAAAAGTGTGTGTATCTCTTTTTATTTACCAGTTACGTGGCTTAAACCTTATTTTGGGCCAACTTTCTGGAACCTGGGCAGACTTATTTTTATGAGATATCAATAATCCTCCTTTTAAAAAGATTGTTGTTGTTAGTTGCCATCAAGCTGATTCTGCCTCTTGAAAAATCAGAAGTATAAAGTAGTTTATTAAACCTAAATCATCTGCTATATTCCTTCAGTCATCGACGATCAAGACGTCACTTGATTTCTTTAACTTGGGACATTGTTAGTAGTGCTTACTTTCTAGCATAACTCTTTTCACTGAATGTTTTCTTTTCAAGGTTGGCAGTTGTGGAAATTTGCATCAATACCAAGGGAATTTCATGATCCTTTTTTTTTTTTCTTTCTTTTTAATCCTGGTTAATGAATTATTTTATCTGCTTCAGCTTGGTTTGGAGAGAAGAAATGAGAATGTTAATGGCTTTTTATATAGTCAATTAATTTCATTTGAGGCAGATACCAGGCGGTTACTATAAATATTCCTGCCCGCAGAAACTTTGTTTAGACTTAGTATACCAAATACCTTATTAATGTCACTGAGGAATCTGTTGGCCTGTGCTTTATCGCTGCACGTTCAGTGCGGAATGCTGACTTTATTCCTTTTTATTTTACTTTAGCAGCTTAAGAGAGAAGTGTGTCTGATGTGATGTAGGATGACATCTAGACTTCTGATGACTGTTCAAAAGTTTGTTTCACTTATGACGTATGATTCCAATGCTTATTCTCCATTCATTTCTCTGTCATTTCAGACGCTCTTTAAATAAGCTGTGAAGGTTTTAATAACAGGATGATTTAAAGATTCTACTTACTCTGAGCTGGAAAATATTGCTCAATAGAACATTCTTAGCCCCTACCTGATTCTACGTGCACAGTCACAAGACACCTTCTAGAATTGCAAGATGTTCATATATTTTAATGAATTCAGAAGTATTTATTTCCAGTTGTTTTTAGACTGGAAGCTACTTGAGCAGTGAGACTACACTTTGTCTTTTTTTTTTAAGGTACATCTAGCCTAGAACCCAGCAGACATGGGTCAGCAGTTTGAATCCACCAGCTGCTCCTTAGAAACCCTGTGGGGCAGTTCTACTCTGCCCTGTAGGGTTGCTATGAATCGGAATCAACGGCAACAGACTTGGTTCTTTTTGTTTGTTTGTTTGATTCTTGAAGATACTGAAACAAGTTTAGTATTTATGTCCCTTAAATTGATACACCTAGGGCTTCAGGCATTGATTCATTCATAAAGACTGCTCTGAAGTTATCAGGTTTCTTAAGTGGAGTTATGAAAAATTCATTTGTTTTCCCTGAGTTTAAAGTGACAGCTCTCCATTCCTACTTAGCCTTTAGCAGTTGCAAACTCAAGATTTTCCAAAGCAATTAGTTTATTTTAATAAAAAATATGCCCCTGATAATAAAAATGCAAATAACTTTTAAATAACAAGTTAAACAAATACTTTATGGCAGCTTTATAATAGCTATAAAACCTTTGATTTATACAAGGTTCTATCTCTTCTCACAAACTTATATGAATTATGGTAGCATTAACAAACATATTGAAAACTTTCCTGACTTTGTCATTAAATTAGAGCTTACATTTAATTGTTCTATTTAGCAAAAGGCTCTTTTCTCTGACAATTGTTTGAGTGCTTGGACTTAGCTGTACCAGGAATATGGCTTATTAGTTGTGTGACTAAACAGTTTAAGCCTCAGATTTCTCATCTACAATATGGATGTAACAATATTTACCCTTTGGAATTGCCAAAGGATGTATTGCTTAGACCATTGTATAGTATTAGCACTGGATGAAAGTTATTTAAACATCATCATTATTGTCAGTCATCAGCATCATAGGACCGTATTACCTTGCCTACTTTCTTGTTTCATCTGTGTGACAACGTTTATATATGACAAATTCACCCACACTACAGATTTTAGATCTTAGAGATACCTTGAGGGAGAGGAAATGTCTTTAATGAATTTATGTATTTATGAATTTATTATTTATTCATTGGTTGCTCACCTTTTTCCAAAGAGGATTTTTTTTCATTGTACTTTAGATGAAGGTTTACAGAACAAACAAGTTTCTCATTAAACAATTAATACATGTATTGTTTTGTGACATTGGTTGCCACCCCCTGACATGTCAACAATCTCCCCTTCTCCACTCTGAGTTCCCCATTACCAGTTTTCCTGTCTTCTCCTACCTTCTCATCCTTGCCCCTGGGTTGGTGTGCCCGTTTAGTCTCATTTTGTTAAACGGGCCTGTCTAACCTTTGGTTGAAGGGTAAACCTCAGGAGTGACTTCGTTACTGAGCTATAACAGTGTCTGCGGGTCATACTCTAGGGAATTCTTCAGTTTCTGTCAGACGAGTAAGTCTGGTCTCTTTTTTTTTTGTGAGTTAGAATTTTGTTCTACATTTTTCTCCAGCTCTGTCTGGACCCTCTGTTGTGATCCCTGTCAGAGCAGTCGGTGGTGGTAGCCGGGCACCATCTAGTTGTGTTGGACTCAGTCTGGTGGAGGTTGTGGCAGTTTTGGTCCATTAGTGTTTGGACTAATCTTTCCTTTGTGTGGTTTTCTTCTTTCTCCCTTGCTCCAGACGGGGGTCAGTGTAGTATCTTAGATGGCCACTCACAGCTTTTAAGACCCCAGATGCTACTCACCAAAGTAGAATGTAGAACATCTTCTTTATAAACTATGTTATGCCAGTTGAGCTAGATGTTCCCGGAGACCATGGTCCCCAGAGCCCTCAGCCCAGCAATTCAGTCCCTCAGGGAGTTTGGATGTGTCTGTGGAGCTTCCACAACCTTGCCTTGTACAAGTTGTGCTGACTTCCCCAGTATTGTGTACCGTCTTACCTTCACCAAAGTTACTACTTATCTGTTGTCTATTTAGTGGTTTTCTTTCCCACCCCTCCCATCCCTCGTAACCATCAAAGATTGTTTCTTATTTTGTGTAAACCTTCTCATGAGTTTTTATAGTAGTGATCTCATACAATATTTGTGCTTTTGTGATTGACTTATTTCACTCAGCATTGATTCATCCTTGATGTGAGATGCTTCAGATTCATCACTGTTCTTTATTGTTGCATAGTATTCTGTTATGTGTATGTACCATAGTTTGTCTATCCATTCATTTGTTGATGGGCATCTAAGTTGTTTGCATCTTTTGGCTATTGTGAACAATGCTGCAGTGAACATGGGTGTGCATATGTCTATTCGTGTGATGGCTCTTATTTCTCTAGATAGTCCTAGGAGTGAGATTGCTGGATCATATCATATTTCTATTTCTAGCTTTTAAGGAAGCACCATATTGTTTTCCAGAATCGTTGTACCATTTTGCATCCAGACCAATAGTGCATAAGAGTTCCAATCTCCCCACAGCCTCTCCAACATTTGTTATTTTCTGTTGTCTTGATTCGTGCCAGTAATGTCGCAGTGAGATGCTATCTCATTGTGGTTTTGATTTGCATTTCTCTAATGGCTAGTGATCACAAGCATTTCCTCATGTATCTTTTATCCATTTGGATGTCTTCTTTGGTGAAGTGTCTGTTCATATCCTTTACCCATTTTTTAATTGGATTATTTGTCTTTTTGTTGTAGAGGTGTTGGATTTTCCTGTAGATTTTAGAGATTAGGCCTTTGTTGAATTTGTCATAGCCAAAATTTTTTTCCCAGTCTGTAGGTTCTCTTTTTACTCTGTTGGTGAAGTCTTTCGATGAGCGTGTTTAATTTTTAAAAGACCCTAGTTATCTAGCTTATCTTCTGGTGTTTGTGTTTTGTTAGTTAGAGTTCGTATCCTGTTAATGCCATATATTAACATTGACTCATTTTTTTTCTGTTGTTTACTTTTTTTTTCTATGACCTTTAGAGTTTTTGGTTTTATATTTAGGCCTTTGATCCATTTTGAATTAGTTTTTGTATATGGTGTGAGGTATGGGTCCTGTTTCATTTTTTTCTCAGATGGACATCCAGTTGTTAAAAAGACTGTAATTTCCCCATTTGATAGACTTTGGGCCTTTATTGAAGATCAGGTGAGCATAGGCGGATGGATTTACATCTGGGTTCTCAATTCTGTTCCATTGGTCAATGTGTCTGGCATTGTACCAGTTCCAGGCTGTTTTGACTACCGTAGCTGTATAGTAAATTCTGAGGTCAGGTAGTGCGAGTCCTCCTACTTCTTCAATAGTGCTTTACTTATCCGGGCCTCCTTCCTCTCCATATAAAGTTAATGATTAGTTTGTTTGTCTCTTTAAAGAATGCTGTTGGTATTTGGATCGGGATTGTATTGTATTAGTAGATTGCTTTGGGTAGAGTTGACGTTCTCACAATGTTGAGTCTACTCCAAAGAGGATTTTAATTTTCTGAGGGGACTTCATTTTTGGTTCACTTAAACCTCAATTCTATTTAATTATGGTCGATAATTCTTCTATTTGATTTTCTTCTTCTAAACAGCAGATGCTCTTGATTTTTTCCATCTGGTATTTGATTCTGTCTCATAGTCTTTCTACCAGTGGTATTTTTTCACTGATTTTTAAAAAGCATCTTTGAAATTATAGAAGGACATTTTCATATAGTATACTCAGAGAGGCTTTTACATTTGAATTTATTCGATTTAATAAATATAGTTCAGGAATCAAACAATGGCAATAGGAAAATAAAATATAAATGCTACATTTCAAAAATATTAAACCTAGATTTTATTCACACAGTGGTTATGTCCTGACATTCATTCTGTAAAAGACTAGATTAGATAGTTGGAGAGGATATAACAATAAATAATGCCCTTGCCTTGCAGGAATCATGTGAATCAAAAATAAATAAGGTAAGCAAGTGAAAATATTTTTCAAATCATTTATTTGACTCTAACTGTAACTGGAAACCCTGGTGGAGTAGTAGTTAAGAGTTGGCAGTTCGAATTCACCAGGTGCTCCTTGGAAACCCTATGGGACAGTTCTACTCTGTCCGATGGCGTCACTATGAGTCAATATTGACTCCATGGCAATGGGTTAGGTTTTTTAACTGTAACTATTTGATTTATTTTAGATATTTATTGTGTACACTTAAGAATCACCTAAATAGTAAAAAAAAAAAAAAAAAAGGCAGTGGATAAAACAAAATAGTATAAATGGTATGAAGTAAATGCCAAATGCATTTATACGAACTGCTTGTGTGATATTATTGCAAATCTTCAATCAAATTATGTCAGTGCACTCTCTAAGCAGTAATTAAAGTAAAAAACTCCTTTTAAATATGAAACAGAGAGGAAAACTAAGGGAGTGTATTTGGTATGTGACTCTAAGTATTGTAGTTCATTTTTGAGTCCGTATGAAAACAAACAGTATAACTATAAACCACAGATTTGCATGTTTAAGAAACCAGAAGAAATGTGAATTCTTTGTTCTGTATATAGAATAAATCAGATTATTTTGAGCAGTCAGAGACAATTTAATTGGAAACATATTTAGGAGAGACATGACTTTGGTTAAATTTAGGGGGTAGGAAGTATTCATCTCTAACCATTTAAATACCTCATAATGAATAAGCACAAGTTAAAAGATCAGCAATGAGCCACTATAAAAGAACTTAAAAATTGCAGGCAATTCCAAAAATGTTGGTAATGTTCTTACATTGGATTGCAATTAAATCAGAGTTACAATATGTTTTAGTAAAATATGGATTCTTTTTCCTTATATGGGTTAACTTTAGTTATATAAACATCAATGCAGTTGTTCAAAGAGGGAAAGATACTAGGTATTTACTCATTAAAATTTACCCCTCTTTATGAAAACCTAAAAGACCATCTTATAGGTCAATGTTAAAGTATTTTCCAAAGGGTCTAACTTAGTTCACAGTCATCCCTAGTTAAGTGTCTGTAGGGTATCTGATTTTACGATATCAAGGTCTTTTTTTTTTTTTTTTTACCAACCTAAGCTCTGTGAACTTTCAGAAGCTTTGTCTGATCCAGTATTTCAAAGATGCAGATAGCAATTTAGGTAACAAATATCCCAAATGCGTAGTCTTTGGAGAACAAAAATAATTTGCACATTGAGTAGTTTGTTTGAGAGTCAGTGGCGAAATATGGACTACGCTTCCCAGGAAGGTATTCCCTATGGGAATCAAACACATGAAAAACATAATTTAAGTTGCAGAAAGGAAAGTAGATCTGATTTTACTTGAAAGGAGTCATTTCTGTCATTGAATTTTCAGTTTCATTTCCAAAGATCAGAATATTGCTTTGCAGACCATTTGCTAAATGTCTATTACCTGTAAACTCATCTGCAAAGCAATTAGAATTTTCCAAGGAAAAGCCACATCTAAGTCCTTTTTCCTGTAAGAGTTGTAATATTGTCTATTTTTAATATATACAACTTATAGTTATTTGGGCATTGTAATGAATATCACTTTGTCATATAGCTCGTGGATCTGCCATGGTAATTTACCATCAAGCCTAGCTGGACCCTGCAGGAAGTCTTGAAATTTCTTTTTTTTTTTTTTTTT
>NW_004443948.1:1661799-1673897 GCF_000243295.1 Trichechus manatus latirostris | reverse complement strand
TTTACGATATCAAGGTCTTTTTTTTTTTTTTTTTTACCAACCTAAGCTCTGTGAACTTTCAGAAGCTTTGTCTGATCCAGTATTTCAAAGATGCAGATAGCAATTTAGGTAACAAATATCCCAAATGCGTAGTCTTTGGAGAACAAAAATAATTTGCACATTGAGTAGTTTGTTTGAGAGTCAGTGGCGAAATATGGACTACGCTTCCCAGGAAGGTATTCCCTATGGGAATCAAACACATGAAAAACATAATTTAAGTTGCAGAAAGGAAAGTAGATCTGATTTTACTTGAAAGGAGTCATTTCTGTCATTGAATTTTCAGTTTCATTTCCAAAGATCAGAATATTGCTTTGCAGACCATTTGCTAAATGTCTATTACCTGTAAACTCATCTGCAAAGCAATTAGAATTTTCCAAGGAAAAGCCACATCTAAGTCCTTTTTCCTGTAAGAGTTGTAATATTGTCTATTTTTAATATATACAACTTATAGTTATTTGGGCATTGTAATGAATATCACTTTGTCATATAGCTCGTGGATCTGCCATGGTAATTTACCATCAAGCCTAGCTGGACCCTGCAGGAAGTCTTGAAATTTCTTTTTTTTTTTTTTTTTTCAACTTAGACTACTTTAGGGTTTATATAGATAGCCTGTCTTGGTTCTGATTTACTGCATGCCATTTTGCTGAATACTTCTTTTTAAAGCTTTTATATTATACATGACTTTAGTAAAGAACATTTCTTCAGTTTTTCAGATCTATGCTTTTTCTTTCTAGCTGCTAGACATTATCAAAATTTGAAGAATGCAATATAAACTTTTTTACAGACTGCATGTAGATTCTTAAGAGGAATTACTGATATTTCCTTAATTTTCTAATTTATTTGTTTCATTGTTTTAAGTCAACCCCACTCAAAGCAAAGAGAAGCAAATCCTAGGCAAAATAAACTGAAAACTACATTTATTTTTCTCCCTCTTAAGGTACTTAGATTCTCTAAAATATATGGGTAATACTTTCACAAAAATGGCTTGTCAGTACAGATTCATTGAACATTTTCCACCTTTTTTCCAGTGATTTCTCCCCCACTTATGTCTGTGTTTGGAGTTTTGACAATCCCTTATTAGTTCCAGAGCAGAACTTATAAGAGCTAATAAGGGTTTACATTACAGCTCTGGCAGCTGGCACTAAACTTTAATAGAGAGCAATTGTAGAGAGAAGTACAAGTTTTGATAATATTTGATGAAAGTGCTCTTAAAGTAAGAGCCATTTGGAAAGAATCATATGACTAGAAAGGCTGCATGTACACTCTACTGCTGCAGCTTCTCATCTTCCAGGATGTGGGGAAAAAAAATATCCTGTTGGCAGATAACTCTATAATCGCTTACGGGTTCCTCTTTTAGGGAACAGAATCCACGATAATAAAAAAAAATTCATGCTGATATCTACCACTTTTTCTGTCGTCCTCTAAGATGTGTAGCTGTTGATTGTCCTTTAGAAACACAATCACACTGTGCACTTCTAATTACAGAGATGTTCTGTGACAGGAGACCCAGGCACCCCAAGGGTGACACATCCAGCTCATGAAGTGCACAAGCCTCATATGATCAGCCACATACTTTGTGCACTATAAAATAATAATAATAATAATGGCTTCTGACACTGAAAAACTCTGAATGTAAAATATTCCTGTTCCACTGTTTCAGTGGTCAGTTACAGCATCCCAGAAGGTTAAACATAGATGCTGTAATTTAGAACAGATGCTTCTTTTTGACATGAAGATTCACTTTCAGCAAAGAAAAAGCATAGGCTATGGTGTGAGAGAATACCATCCTTGAATTGATGCATGAGAAACAAGTAAAGTGTTGTGAGACTCAGAAACACATCTGTGTATATAAATGCTTGGAAAGGAGCATTTTTACTCTTCTGGTAGTTATTAAGCATGCAAATCTATGTTTCAGAGCTTTGGATCCACTTGCTGTCTGTTGAATCCTGATATACTGAAAATGGAATATTTCAATTTATCAATCAACACGTGTTAAAGTTTTAGGACATACAGAACTGATTAATGTGCTGAGTTGGGGTGAAGTAGAACACAGCTCCTGGTCTCAAGAACCTTGGATTCTAGTGGGGATATGATTCTAGTGGGAATTTCCATATGAATATGTATAATATTCATACGGAAAAAAAGTTGCTAAGTCTGAAAGACTTTTAGAGACTCATCAAAATGTGTTGCTAAAATGTGATCGGGGGTTTCAACCCCTTTGGAGTTACATATTCAGTTATTTATTATTTTCATTTAAATTGATGAGTACCTACTATACCAGGGTCTGTTCTATTCACTGGTAATGTGGCATAATGTGGAAGAAAATGGACAAAAGTCCCTGCCCTCAAGGAACTTAGATTTTAGTGGAAATATCAAGAGTTCAAATGCTAATGCTGAACCACATTCTTCCAGTGTAACTAACCCATGGAAATTTAAAGCTTAGGCTGGGTGCAATCCCCCCCCCCCCGGCCCCGTGACATATGGCAGTATCTGAAGACATTTTGGTTGTCACAGATGGGAGGAGGGGGTTTCTACTGACATCTAGTGGGTAGAGGCCTGGGGTGCTGCAAATATCCTACAATGCACAGGATAGCCATCCACAACAAAGAATTATTTGGCCAAGCATGACAATAACATCAAGGTTGAGAAACGCTGGTTTAGACTAACCCTTTTATTTTACAGATATATAAATCAAGGCTATAATTCAAATTACACATTACCAGTTGCCAGCGAGTTGATTCTGATTCATGGAGACCCTATGTGTATAAGAGTAGAACTGTGCTCCATGGAGTTTTCAATGGCTGATTTTTCAAAAGCAGATCGCCAGGCCTTTCTTCCAAGGCACCTCTGGGTAGACTCGAATTTTCAGCCTCTCAGTTAGCAGCCAAGCACATTAACCTCTTGCATTACCCTTTAACTGTTGCCATCCAGTTGATTCCAACTCACAGCGACCCTACAGGACAGAGTACAACTGCTCCATAGGGTTTATAAGGAGTGGCTGGTGGATTTGAACTGCTGACCTTTTGGTTAGCAGCCGACCTCTTAACCACTATGCCACCAGGGCTCCACATCACCCTTTAGCAGAGTCTAAATCAGAACCTGTTTCAAATATCTTGTAATTGTAAAGACGGATTCTTTCTGGGATTTAATTAGAAAATTATGTAACTTTTGAAGGTATATGAAGTCTTACTAACCACTCAGAAGATTGGAAAGTGACACCTATACAAACGGAAAAAACAAAACAAAACTAAGATTCTTTATCTGAGAGAATGGAATAATGGTTTCAGGAATATTCACATGAAGGAGGACATAACAGCAGTGAAAAAATGTTAGTTACAGAGATCTGGGCAAAGAAAATGACAAGCAGTGGCTAGAGTTTAGTAGTGCAAGAACTGAGAATGTAAACAGTGTTATAAAAGAGATATCAAGGAGAAAACATTTGGAGTTTGAGGGGGTTTCCTTACGCAAAAAACTCAGACAGCTGTTACAGAGTTAGTTTCCTTTTAGCATACTCTGATGCGCTGGCCTGACATCAAATCTGACTTTTGACTCCCTCTTTTTTTTTTCCGTAATGTGATACTAATGCAAAGATGACAGGTAGTTGTGGATCTATAACAGGACATACTGTATTAATAGCCTTTGTGTAAAAAGTTCCTGTGGTCTAGTTCCAAGACTGTTCCTTCTTTGAAAATTAGAGCAGCACCTCAAGATCAGCTGTTTTTTTTTTTAACAAACAGCCATTTCTGCCCCCTAGCATGTAACTGAGCCAAGCACTTCATTTAATCCTTACAGTGACCAATGAGGTAGATGATATCATGGCCCCATTTCACATGAAACTGGAGGCTTAAGGTAAGTGGGACAGTTACCTGAGGTCACAGCTAGTAAACGGGGAAACTGGGATTGGAGTGAGGAGCTCTTGCGCATGAGCACTGCTCCCTTTCCCATTCCCGTTGAGTCGCTGCTGACTCATAGCAACCCTAGAGGACAGAGGAGAACTGCCCCAGAACGTTTCCAGGGAGCGGCTGGTGGATTCGAACTGCCGATATTTTGGTTAGTAGCTGAACTGTTCACCACTGCGCCACCAGGGCTCGTGCCTATCGTAGAGGGCCAAAGGGAGTAAGCTACCTGAAGCTCAGTAGCCTGCACTGTGAGAAACAGTCTGTGAAACTCAGGGCTGTATTTACCGTGAGGAAACTTTTCAGGGGGTTACTCAGTACTTTTCTCTGTGTCCTCTTTCTGAGATCCATCACAGACATCTAGCTCTGGGTTTCGTAGCAGGAGTGATTGTGCTCTACTAGCTTACTTTCATTTTCGGACACTTGGACTCCTGTAATGGTCACAGTATCTTATGTACACATTCCTGAAGAAAGGGCAAAAAATTATGTGTCTTCTTACATCAAATGGATAGGCCCTTACAACCTGCTGTTTTTAATACTGAACTCATAAAAAAGTGGTCTATTCCTCAACTTTAAAGATAATATCAGAATAATCTGTTCCATCTTGAATTGTGGCTATCATGTCTCAAATATGATGTCATGAATACACTTGAATTACCATTTATTGATTTACCATTGTATACTCAGTAATTAATATAATTATACCATTTAATCTCCACCGAAGGCCTTATGATGTAAATATTATTAGTCATATTTTACCAGGGCCAGGCTAATAGAATTTAGTGATTTGCTACATGTCACAATGCCAGGATGTAAATTCAGGTCGGTCTGACTCTGAAACCCAGAACTTCTAATAATATAACAAGATATTTTTCATTAAATGATGGTTTTTCAAGTCATCATAATATGAATATTTGCAAGTTCTCTCTGCCAAATGGTTGACTAGAGAATTTTGTTATTAGAGTTGAGAAGAAAGTTTGGCAATGAGCATTTAAGGAGGCAAGAACTTCTCATTCATTAATGTGATACTTACCTCTTTCTTCAAGACAGAATTAGGAAAGGCTATAACACCGAAATATTTTAACAGGGTATGTCTGGCCTCTATTTTCTGCGCATGTGGAATCAAGTCATGCCTCTAATTACCTCTGCTTCTATTTCTATTGTCCCTTCTGGTGCTGAAGACATGATTGATAGGAGATGATGGTGAGTGGGAAACGGGGCTCAGAAAGACATTCACAATGTGCCCAATGTGTATGCTTTCACAATATGCTCCATTATTAGCTTGACAGATCTCCAAGTGGCAGATTGGGAATGCATTTTGGAGATGGCTGACATATCTGCTAAACATACCAGGTTTAAAAAAAAAAAACTCATAAACACTTCCATTTATAAGAAATATGCACATGTCTGTAAAATGTACACATGTATGTGTACATGTATTTATATGTATACATATAACACATGTATAATATATACCTATATCTGTATGCATGTATATTATGTATATATACACATATATACTTAGCAGTACATACTTAGTACTTATACATATTTCACAATTACAGTGTGCATCTTTATAAATTACTTAAAAATCTTTATTTCTAAAAATATAAGAAGAGTGAAAGGTGAAATGAAATATCAACCTGAACTTCAAATGTTGGGCTGCTGTGTCTTCTTATATTCTTTTTAATTCCTTTTAGAAAGAGACAGCACACAAAACAAGTTAATAAATATAGTATGCATAGGCTTCAAAATCTAGAGGGATAGCACATAATCATAAATACTTGCACTTTGTCAGGTAAATAAATGGGGTACAAAACGTGTACCTTTCCTAAATTACTGGTTGGATCGTTTTATGTGAAGCTCATGTATGAAGCTATATTTTTTGGAAAATGTTATTGGTATTGTAGACTACAAACTTCTGGGTTGCTATCAGGAATTGCTCAACCTTTAAAGCTTTCCAGAATCTAAATGTTTGAATAAAGCAATTATTTCATTAATCTTGTAAAACTCCTTTAAAATGGTGGTGTTTAAGAACAAAAGTATTTCCCAGAGGGCTTTTACTGTTTATAATTGTTGCATTTTAGTGACAAGATATACACTGCTTTATATACAAATTTGTGTAATGATGTTGGGTGGCATAATGGTGTTCTATTAGTGCTTCAGTGGAGAGATTCTGAGAAAAGTAAAAACAGACTCTATCCTCCATGAGGTTGATGGTTGCTCTTATTAGTGATGAAAAGGAAATGAGAAAATACATTGGCTTGCTTTTATTAAGCACAGTAGGTGAAGCAGATGAAGGTTTGAAAGCTCATTGAGCTGCCATAAAGAAATTTAAACATTGTTCATACTGGCTAGTAGCCAAACTCATGCTGTAAACTCCAGGCAAGGGTCAAGATTGCAGAGGAATTGTCAGCTCTGTTCTTAGAGGATGGTGTCTGCACATTCTTAGTCCAGTAATAAACCTGAGATTTACCCAGCAGGGTTGGTGGGATTACATTTGTTTTACATGACTTGGTTTCCATATGAATTCACCACAAGGGAATCCCACAAGATTCTCTGGTATAAAAGGATGGTGCGCTTGACTTTATATATCTGGATCTTGTTTATATTAATTTATTATAATAGCTTATATCTATGAATAAGTTTGGAATATGCATGCCTTGACCTATATTATTTTCTAGTCATCAGAGTTAGGACAGAATCTCAAAATATCGTAGTAAAATATGAGTAGAAAATATGGTATAAAATGTGAGTATTTAATTTTTACAAAGTGAAAAAAATCAAGCATAGTTATGTTTTATGCTGTAATTTTTCTAAGATTAGTGGCTGTGATTTCCATTCTTTTGTAAATCCTTTCAGAGCCTGATTCAAAATCTGTATACAGTAGATGCACATATTGTGTGATTATCGATGGGTCTTTGATTTCTTTGTCAATATTTTTATCTTTAATTAACATATGTACTGGATTAATATAAAGTAGAAAATGTAAAACAATAGGAAATTGTGGGTAACTTTTTTGAATGTAGGCATGCAGAGTGAATTTAGGAGCATATAACTCTACAAAGTTGCTATCCCCTCAACTTTTGTTATTCCAGAGAATTATAGCATCTCTCCTATACAAATCATTTTCCATACAAAACTATTCAAAATTAAACTTTATAAAATAGAAATATAATCTAAATATTTGACTGATCAACCATGCTGCTTGACTAGAAAAATAAAATATTAACAAGACCTTCAGGACAGGTTAGTTGGAAAAGTTGATTACCAGTACAATGATAAAACCAATTCTGCTATCCTAGTTAACATGCAGAGTTTGCCTCACACCACTTCATCATTAAATATTTTTGCAAACTTTATGTTTTTTGAAGAGGAAAATCTACAAAGAGGAAGTGAAAGCAAAATAATAACCTTAATTTCTGAAGAAGGAAGAAATTGGAGTAGCCATTAGTTTATATCAAAGATACAGAAATACTTGCAAAGCATCCAAACTTTATGTTGTTTAAATGTAACAGACAGTAGAAATGAAAGTTAAAAGACTTGCTTAATTGCTCATAGTCAATAAAAAGTCTTAAGGGATTTGTGATATTACTTTCTCAATTTAAAGCAAAATAAATAAATAAATAAAAGGCAATAAATTCCTTTTAAGAAAACCAGATAGAATAAAAGGCATTTGGAAATATCAGATCATCTACAGCTCACATTCTCCATCCTGTAACATTTATCTTAAGGTATGAAAGATGTGAAAGGTCGTAACTTTTCAGTTACATTTCATTTGCTATTATTAATTCACTGGTCATTTATGGCACATGATTATATGATGCTGCTCCAGTGAGTTTAATGATAAGAAAGAACGCCTATATAATCTAAAAACCCATTGCCATCGAGTTGATTCCGACTCATAGCACCCCTACAGGATAGAGTGGAACAGTCTCATCGGGTTTCCAGGGAGCAGCTGGTGGATTCAAACTGCTGACCTTTTGGTTAGCAGCCAAGCTCTTAACCACTGTGCCACCAAGGCTCGTATATAATCTACTAGGTTCTAAATCTCAGGAAGTAGTCAGTATATTCTATGAATCATCTGAGGTCACTCTATGCTTCCTCTGAAAACATTTGTTATGTACAAAACAATTTTCTGAAACTACAGTGTACATAAAAGTAAACTGGCTGTGACCTCTACATTTTCTGCCAACTATAAGATTTTATAAATCTCAATCACTGACATATTCTACATTTTGTTTGACTTAAAAGTTATCATGTTCTTTAAACTTATTTCAGTTTATAAAATAGGTCGTAATAGCTTAATATTTCTCAGAAAGTTGCTTTTTTCCCCAAAATAATTTTACAGAAAATACTCCCTTTACGTGTTAAGCTAGGAATCGGGTGGCAAGTATGTCTTCTATTTATGCTGTAAAATTATGGATTATGTAGTGAAGTTCTTGTCCTTTAATCTTAATAGCAACACTGAGTCTACCCTACGTTAGACACATAGCTATGACATGCTCAATGATTTGCTTTTAAAATTGATGGAAGATCAGAAGCTGGAAACTGAAAAGGGGAAAGGAGCAGATAGAAGATGCAGAGTGAACATCACAATGGGCAGTTTGAGAATAGGACTAGAGACTGAAGGGCCACGATAATATGCATAAGTGTTTCAATTACACTGTGGGGCCCCAGTCCTCTACGCCGAGTAAACCATGAATGGATCACAGGACTGTGAAGTGCATGAAGTAAGTAGAGATACTCATAGTTGTGAACTTCAGGTATCAATACATGTTTTAATTGTATTCACTCCACTTTGGTAAAGAATTAAATACTATATAATATGTTTTACAATGTTTTTCCTTCACACTGAACAAAGATTGAAAGCATCATTGCCTACCTAGCATGATGGTGTAAATCAGAGGGCCTGGATGTAATCTTGGCTCCATCCTCAATTAGCTATGTGGCTGTGGGCCAGTTACTTAACCACTCTGCATCTCAGGAACCTCACATATAAGTTGGAGATAACAGCAGCACCTCCTTTGTCGTGTTGTTAGGAGGGTAAAGTGAGATAATGTATGCAAAGTGCTCAACACAGCTCCTGCAACAGGAGAAATGCTCAGTAAGTGTTAGCTTTTATAACAAGATTAAATACTTAGCTTTGGGGGAAAACTTAGCTGTTAGAAAGACTTTTTCCTAGGAATTCCAGAAATCCAGAGAGTCAAGGCTTTAATATATATCAAATAAAAGACCAAAAAATAACTAAAATAAAATTTATTTTAAAAATATACAACTCATTTATTTCTATACTCTGAACTGGGAAATCTTCAATTCCTTTTTTTTTTTTTTTAATTGTTGTAGTCTAAAAGAAGTTTACATTTCAAGTTAGTCTCCCATACAAACTTTTATACATACATTGTTATGTGACCCTAATTACTCACCCCATTCTGTGACAGCACACTCCTCCTTTCCACCCCCGATTCCTCATGTCCACTCAACCAGCTCCTAACCCTCTCTACCTTCCCATCTCACCTCTGGACAGAAGCTGCCCCTTTGGTGTCTTGTATCTACTTGATCTAAGAGGCACACTCCTCATGAGTATCACAGTCCAGTCCAATCCCTGTCTGAAGAGTTGGCGTCGGAAATTGTTTTAGTTCTGGGCTGATAGAGAATCCAGGGGCCTTGCTTTCTGGGGTACCTCCAGTCTCAGTCAGACCATTAAGTCTGGTCTTCTTACTAGAATTTGAGTTCTGCACCCCATCTTTCTGCTGGTCCATCAGGGAATCTCTGTTGTGTTCCCTGTCAGGGCGGTCGTTGGTGGTAGCCAGGCAGCAGAAATCTTCAACTCTTAAATATATTTAGCAGCTAGACTAACCCACGATTGGATAGTTTTTCAGAATTAAATAACTTCGCTTGGTAATTGGTTTTGATGGTCTGTCTAACATGGTTCAGGGCTGTTTCTTTTAAAACAAAGCATGCCATACCATTCCGAGTTCTCTATAAATTATGAATTACCTTCCTGTGACAGTTGTTTTTTTTTTAAAATAATGTAGAAAACCCATTCTTATTCATCTTATTCAATTATAAATACATTCTTTTAATTAGGTATTTTGCAAATGTCATGAAGTTTAAAGCTCACACATAATTAAGGAGACTTAGTCACGAAATTCCTAATATGCA
The DNA here is from genome assembly GCF_000243295.1 of Trichechus manatus latirostris. NCBI lineage: Eukaryota > Metazoa > Chordata > Mammalia > Sirenia > Trichechidae > Trichechus > Trichechus manatus. Next base: position 1,663,797 of record NW_004443948.1, on the reverse strand, counting down.
TTCCATTGTATAAGATGCTAAGTATAAGGGGGGGAGAGAGAGAAGTATGTTAATGTGCATATATATATAGTCAGTAAAGCAGAGGACAGATTGAAAGACAGAGAGAGAAAGAAAAAAAAAGAGAGGAGAGAGAGAGAGAGAACACATACACAATGACCTCAGTAAAAACTGGAAAAAAAATAAATTAGTAAAAATCGGATACTCAGGATCCCATCAATTTTACTAGTAAATGTTCAGTGAAATATGTAACTGTTACCTTTTGTTCCATGAATACATGAATAGCAAGCATATTCATATTTGCAATAATTTAAAAATATTGTTTCTAAGTGTTTTTATTTCTTCCTTTTTTTTTTTCAAGTGGAGAAACAGAGCTTCTCGTATAGGTGTCCTAATTGTGGCTACTAAATGTTAAATCGTTTTTTAAGTGAATTCGTTCAAAATGCCTTTGGGAAATAAGTAATAGCTTATTTCTTGGAAATTCTGAAAATTGAACTCAGTCTTTGGAGGTAGTCTTGTTTAGATATTGAAGATATAAGCCCAAGAGATCACTTCCAGGTCTCTGATTCCTCATGTATCAATCATAATTTATTTCCTGCGTGTTTGTTGAATAAATATTTAATTGAGGTAAGGAACTCATCCATTACTGAAGGTAGAATATTGAAGTCAGCATTCAGTATGTTAAGGAAAACATCTTATGAGTCATGATAATAAATTTCAATTCTGGAACTTGGAACAAAATTTCTCAAGTGCTCTGTAACCTTCCAGGAAAAACTTTGTCAGTTCTTCTGTTTGTGTGTATTCAGGTACCAGAGGGTGCTTGATTCATAGCTTTACCTGTGATTTCAGGGCTTTGAGTATTATTGTTTTTATTCAGTTAAACACTTCAGGGAAATTTACTATAATTCAGAGTGAGGATATCCCTTAAGATGATGGCTGTTATTTTGAGCAGTTTATTTATAATGTCCCATGTCCAAGAATGACTAACTCTTACATTAGGTTGTTTAAACTGGAAAGGTTAAGTGTCTTAAGCTTCCAAAAACTAAATTGTAAATTTCACATTTGCTTTCAGCACTGTGGTTCTGTTCACCAAAGTACACACGTTAGGGCTGTAAGCACAGTGAATTTACAAAGTTGATTATAGAATATTGTTCATAACACAGTCATTTTGCTGGTAGTTCAATATTATGTTTGGCGTGTGTGATAACATTGTAAAGTAGATTTACTGTAACTTCGACTTTCTGTATCCATAGTTAGAAATGGCTGCTCTGTTAGACAAACGGTCCCCTGATAAAATGCCTGCTGAGGTTGACATTTAAGCAATAAAACAAAAAAAGGTTTCTGCTGAAAACAAGTATCACCCATTGGTTGATATTCATGGACAGAGTGTGCGTAGTTGACAATGTGTATGTAAGTCATGCACAAAAATCGAGAATAGAAAGCAAAGTATTAAAGATGAAAACTTGACTTGGGTATAGTGCCCTTTGGAAAAAAATATAAAACATGCTAATGGGAAAGCCTGCCAACATAGGTATAGTGGATTGATTTCCTATCATTCACATACGTACGTAACAAATACAGTATATTGACAAACTCATTATACTATGCATAGTGCTCTGGTGATTCAATGTTTTTTGAGAATAAATATTGAGAAGCACAATCACAATCTTGTATTTATTCAACTTAAAAAAATGTGTACAGTAGGATTATTTCATATGGCATAAATTTGGCAAGTTAAATTTTATATGTCATTATGGCTGTAGGAATCAGTAATATCTATATATATATGTATTAAAAAAAAAAAACAAAAAACAAAAGCCTGTTGCTGTCCAGTTGAGTCTGACTCATAGCAACCCTATAGGACAGAGTAGAACTGCCCCATAGGGTTTCCAAGGAGCAACTGGTGGATTGGAACTGATGATCTTTTGGTTAGCAGCTGTAACTCTTAACCATTATGCCACCAAGGTTTACAATGTATATATAAATATATATATATACACA
>NW_004443948.1:1635438-1661615 GCF_000243295.1 Trichechus manatus latirostris | reverse complement strand
TATATATATACACACACACATATACATATATAATATATACACACACACATATACATATATAATATATACACACACACATATACATATATAGTTAAATTCAAGGCATTATGAGAAGTACTGTGTAGGATATAATACCTGTGAAAATATTCAGTGTCACCAGAAGCTAATAATCTAGTAGATGTGCAACCCATAAACATATACAAGGAAATATACAAATGTTGTATGAATGGAAACATATGTATGTTACCCATGACCTAGAACAAAGACATTTTTAGACTGAAAAGAGTCTCCCAAAACATCTAGACCAGCAGTTTTCAAAACTGAGGTAAATGTAAATTGGAGATACACAGAAGCTTTCCAAGGAGTACATGGGCATATATAACCAAAACCAAACCCACTGTCCTCGAGTCGATTCCGACTCATAGCAATCCTATAGGACAGAGTAGAACTGCCCCATAGGGTTTCCAAGGAGCGGCTGGTGGATTCGAACTGCTAACTTTTTGGTTAGCGGCTGAATGCTTAACCACAGTGCCACCAGGGCTCCTTGGGCATATATGGTTTTAAGGAAATTAATTTTCATATCCTCAACTTCGTATGTGCCGAAGTTGACTTGTCTGAGAATTTGACTGTGTTTAAGCCCAAATTCTCAAGCCAGCTCTCTTTCCCTGCTTTGTTTTCACAATTGCCCTTCTCCTTCTTTTCTAAAGAAAAGCATTCCTATCACCCTTCTGAATTCTTTCTAAGATTCATTGCCCCAGGTTGTAAGTGCTGAACAACAGGGAATTCGCAAATTGCTGTTGAGAATATGAAAGAATGTGTATCAAATCTTATTTCAAGCCAAGTGATTTTCAGTTGTTTGCTTTTGTCCAAATTGAAGGAAGTCCTAATAAAGTTGTCAGTTGATAAAGTATTAAAAATCATTTTGATGATAAATCATGACGGTATTTTAAGATACAACTCAAATTCAGACAACAGTTACGCTGCTATACGGAAACTCTTTTCATCCCTATCTGCTTAGTTATGTGAACAGATTTCTCAGTGCTTACATATATATAGTGAAAACAATAGGAAATGAGTAATAACAATCCTAATGGGAAAAAAAAGCCTAGTTCATTTCTGTAAGACATGAATGTTTAATAAAATTTTATTGTATAAAAGTAGTCTTATAAAGGTATAATATCTATATAGTTTGGGTTAGTATTTACTAATCGTAATGATAAAACTTAGAACAACTTCATAAAGCATTATAATTATAAGAAATATTTTTTACTTTATTTTATACTATTTATATTTTTTATTATAGCAGCCATATATGATAAGTTTATGAATATAAGATTTTTAAGCATAAAAACATATTACCTTAGTATAATGTTTTATTGGATTGGTTGATTGAAAAACAACTTCAAAAAAAAGTCAGTGTTTATAATATGCTGGAAATTATATCATTTCCTATAATTTTCACACATTATGAAACATTTAAATATTAACTTAAGAATGTATGAATCAGTACATAGATCTTTTTAAAATATATTTTATGAGGTATATGAGTAATAAAAGTTACTACTTCACGGATATAGGCCAATCACTTTATTTTACCAGTGAAGAAACGGAAGTCAAGATCAACTAAGTAGTTAACTAGATCACCTCCCAGGTGGTTAGTAGCAGAACCCAGACTAGAAAGAAGGGACTATGGAGAAGGGGAAGGTTTCTTGAAAAGGGTAACATTTGAGCTAAATTTTGCTAGGTGAAATGGAGGAATGCCTGCCAGGACGTAGAAAGTTTTGAAGTAGGAAAAGTTTTTCATCCAGATTTATCTATCACCTTCATCACTGAACCGTTAAAAAAAAATTCAATTTGCCTGAACTGTATAGTTTTCTCAGAAAGCATTGATATATAAGGCTGGAAAGTTATGTTGGAGCCAGAGGCGTTGGCCAAAGATTTTACACTTTCTTCAAATATTGTATGTGGGCTCAGCAGTTGAAGGGTTTTGAGTAGACTGGAGGAGAAAAGAGGTATAGCACAGAATTTACAGGTAAGCACTGTGTTAGAGGCTTTTGATTACTTCAGGTGATGTGATTTAATCAAACACTATTTTACAGAAATCAATTAGGTGCCATTTTATTTAGCTTCACCGTCAGTCAGATTTTACATTGTAGATAGAGCCCCCTGATATGCCTTCTCTCTCTCTCTCTCTCTCTCTCTCACACACACACACACACACACACACACACACACACACACCCTTGAATTTCTGAATCTGCTCATCACAATGGCTATGAAATTTTTTAAAAGAACAAGAAGAGACCTCATCACTGGCTTCCTCCCTGACTAAATATCTATGCTTCTGGAATTTTTTTTTTCCAACAATCTATTTATTCTAAATAAAATAAACTTACTAAATATGAAAAATCTTATTTGTTGCACATTTTCCATCATATTTTAAAATAACTGAATACCTAGAAAAGAGACATACAGTTTTCTCTTTTTATTAATAACTTGCACTAAGAGGAATAGGACACATAATATTGATACAATTATCCTCTAGAGAAGAACTATATTAGTGCCACTTATTGAAGAAAAATTCCTTTCAATATGTGACACAAATTATTTATTAAACAAAATACTGACAACTTCTATCAGACCAAACCCTTAAGTAATATTCTCCAAAGCACACCATTATATTGTCAAATACTTCCAATATTGTATGAATACATGTCTGAGTTCACATGTAACTAAATGAACACAACCTCGATTTTAGGTAAAGCAACTGATTTTCTATAAAACACACAACTTAGAAAGAATGCAGTCTGTTTGAGATCTCTCTCCGTACCTCTCCCCATTCCTCTCTCCTTAAATTACTAGCTTTGTTGTTACTAGTTTGTTGCTGTTGTTGTTTGTTTGTGTTTTGGGTGATAGAATATTCTCAAACTTCAATGTGCATATGGATCACCTGAGGATATTGTTAAAAATGCAGATTCTGAATCTGTAGGTCTGGGGTAGGGCCTGGGACTCTGCATTTTTAACAAGCTCCCAGGTTATGTGGATGCTGCTGGCTAGTGCTTGGGGAGTCCCCGGATTACATAGTCCACCCAGGTGCGCTTCACCTGGGAAGAGAGGCCTGGCAATCTACTTATGGAAAATAAGCCATTGAAAATTCTACAGAGCACAGTTCTCCTCTGACATACATGGGGTAGCCCTGAGTCGGAATTGACTTGAGAGCGACTGGTTTTTTGATTGTTTGCTGGTCCTCAGATCACAGTTTAGTAAGACTTTAGTAAAAAGACATATATCTACAGTTGCTTAAAAAAGATTCCCTTAATGAAGATCATTCCAATTATACATATTTAAATAACGGAATGTAAAATCCTTATGGTTGGTCAAGAAAGCCCCATTTCTGGCCAGGTTAATCGCTTGGCCAAAGCTTTGTTGCTGATATGACAAGGAAACCAGGCTGACAGAGATGGAAGCAGCAGGTACTCAGACGTGTCTTGGCAGATGGGCCAGACTGGTTGGCAGGCCAGACTTATGAAAGACCTGGAAAGACAAATTGACACCGGAAACGGAAAGGTATCAGAGAACTCTTAAATAATTTTAACGCAAAGAATAGCATGTCTGATATGTATAGTTTGCATGGAAAAATGTATAAATGCATCTTCTTTGAGAGAGATGTTTGAATTTTAGGTCAATGGAAAATTTAAGTACTAGTGAGGAAAGATAACTTTTTAGTAAAGCGGTTTAGGCACAGAGCCATTTCCCAATTTTATTCCTTATTAAATAATGGGACATAATTAATATTACAGTGTGCTATGCAAAATGTTCTCTTCAAACTTGAGAATAGTCAAGTAGCCAAGATAAATTGGCTCAGCTGTCAAGCGCTCGGCTGCTAACTGAAAGGTCAGCAGTTGGAAAGTCAGCCACTCTGTGGGAGAAGGACCTGGCTATCTGCTCCCGTAAAGAATACAGCCTAGGAAACCCTACAGGACAGCTGTATCTACTCTGTTATATAGGATTGCAACGAGTCCGAACTGACTTGACGGCAATGGGTTTTTTTCTGTTTTTCTGTTTTGTTATAATTAATTCTAGATCCAAGTTTCAAAAAGAATGAGATTCCTTTTTTTTCCCCCCCCTGCAGTCCAGGCTAGAAAAGACTTTGGTATTTGCCTATCATTCATTCAGGTCATTTTCAGTATCAAAAGTAGACCCATAGATAGAATGAACTTTCACAGAATCTTAGCTGTCAGCTTTCTTTTATTCCTATACCTGAATTCAATATGTATAAGGGAAGTTGTCTTTTCAGATGGTGAAACAATGAACTACCATTTATATCCAAAGATGGTTTAGATTTTAAATAAAATGTAATAACTTTTGTCATTATGCAAGACCACAGACATTCCATGTCTAAATATTTATCCTACATAAATACAGTGGCACCTAAGATAACAAAAAGATTAGGATTTAAGAGGAGAATAATTTTTTTTGCCCTAAGAATTAATCATATATTGTTCGCTTTGTCAAGATGACTGTTATTTCTGAAAATGAACTGTTTAGAAATCAGATAATTTTAGACAGAAAAAGGGGAAGGCCTTATTTATTGGTGACATTCTTTGGTATAATAGGCACAATACTAATGCTGTCAATGTAACTGAAATGCTTTCTCAAAGATCTACATTGTCTCCTTATTTTTCTGTCTTTGGCATTGAACTAGCATGTGTAAATGAGATTGTCTGCTCATTTTGCCCACTTGTTAAGGCAGGAACAGCAGGCCTTGCCTTTGGTACTGAGGCTGTTCATAAGATCAAAGCTTTTAAAAATGTTTTCATTGTTATTGTTGTTGACATGACTTTTTGCTTCTACTTCCCCTGCTGAGCCAGACCCTCAGAACCTTGCAGTGGCTGTTGTTTTTTTCTCATCTGCTGAATTGCTGTTGGTTTAGAGACTGCAAGGGGAGAGTGAAAATTATTTTGGCTCCTCAAGTAGAGTTGTGCTGTTTCTAACCCAAGACTAAAGTGTAGTGCTACCGCTCTCTGAGGGAAAGAGTGGAAGGCATAACTGAAATAAATGAATGCATTTTGGAGTTTGTCAGCTGGAAAAGGCTAAAGTAAACTAAAGGGAATTCTCTTGTAGACTTTCATTTACATTTTCCGTCGCGCAGAGGAGATGTTAAGATTGCTGGGGACTACATAGGATAAGAATAATAAGAATAATAATTCATTTATTTTTAGATCTTTAAGTTGATTTTGTGGCTGATATTTAGAGGGGATGCATGTGTCTTTGATGAGCTATAGTATGTGTCTTCCTTTTAACTCAAGAGCAATCATATTGCTATGACACATCATATAAATATAAAACTACACCATTTCCCTCCTAGATACATACCCAAGAAAAACTTTTGTTTATGTGTTCAGCCAGAGATATTTTCATAAAACCCTTCAAAATATATAACACCTAGAAATATTCTAAGTTCATTCACACGAGAGTGGGTGAGTGAACTGTAATACATTCACACAATGGAATAGTGATGGCTGGGCTGCTTTGGAAATTCTTTTTTATTTAAAATCATAGCTGGAATGTGAGACACCCATTCATTCTCTGCTCTAGAGAAATTCCCTGTGGGAGGGGACTTTGAAAGAAATGGGACAAGACTCTAGTCCTACTATTCTTTAGGAAGTGTGTATTGAGCCAGTGGACTACATAGTTAGCTATTCTTACAGTCAAGCTTTGGTGTAAAGATGGCCAATGATATACGTGTTAAATAGGCTAATATGAAAAAAAAAATGATGAAATATTTTCAAAATAGACAAATATAAGTTTGTGCCAGGATTTCATGACCTGTTACACTTAAACATTATTAGTTAAATATCAGTTTGTTTTTACACATATATTCTTATGGAGAATGTCCATGGTATGTGACACTTTTGTAGTTCTCTATAATGATGGATTTACCATTTTCAAAATACAGTCAAGGAACTTGAGTTTCACTTTATATTATTTTTAGTGAGTTTTTTTTCCTCACTCATGCAATTATCACCATCTTTTCAAGAGATCAAGCCTATATTAGGTGCTTAAAAACCACATATTCTTATGCAAATAACAGGCCCCTTCTGTGTTTGTCAACCACTCCCTACCCCCCTGAGGTAGTTTCATAAGTGTGCTATGCTAATTTTTTTACAGCAATGTGTAAAAAAAAATTTGGCATAGCGGCACTTATAAAAACACCTTGTGGAGGGAGGAAGTGGTTGGCAAAAGTAGAAGGCACACGTTACTTGTGTAAAAATACAGTAAATAAGTGGTTGCCTTAATTAACTGAGATTTTTCTATTCCTTTATCCTTTATGGAAACCAAAAAAGCATGACATTATTGGTTTTCAGTTGAGGTGGGGTGTAAATGGAAAGTAGAATGATGGAAGGAACTGATAAGATTGCACATATCTGAATGGAACTCTCCATAATATGGTTTAACAGGAGCACTTCTCAGGTAGCCCAAAGGCAAAAATATGGATTAGGTATTTAACAAATTATGTCATAAAAGAAAAAAAAGTTTCTACCTTGAATTGATAGTAAATGAAAAATCAAATACAATTTTATAAAGTGACAATGATGCTATATAAGTAGAAATAAAAAACTAGAATAAAAATTACATTAACGAGGTAATTTTATAAAATCTTAGTATCAACAGAAAAGAGAATTTGATTTATACTGGAGCTTACATTAAAGGTTGATTTTATTAATTTTCCATTTGGCAGATGTTTTCATGGATTTTATTCAATAAAATCTTGTAAAGCTCTGCAAAACCATGCAGAAAACCAATTATTTAAATGACACGTTAAAGTACCACAATCCGGTCTGTGTGAATGGATTTCATTTGTATTTCATTGTTTATTTTCTGTCAGCTTTGTAATTAAGTAAGATAATTTTGGTTGGTTATGATTTGACCCATGAGGAGCAATAAAACTTGCCACTTCCTTCCTTGATAATGGGGGTTATTAATTACTTCTATACGTGAATTTCTGTAGTGTACTTAATTTAGGAGATGGTGGGACTTTCCACCATGCTATAGTGTTTGGATAAGCTTTGGCTAGATTGTTTTCAAATTAAACACTCCCCTGACACTCACTCATAGCTTTGTAGAATAAAGAAATGTTCTTGAAGAGTGCACTCTTTTCTTGAATACAGTTTTGACATTCAAAAGGACAAAACAAAATGACTTTTAATGGCAATATGTAGTTTTAAACCTGAGATCAAATATATTTTACACAAATATATTTACACCTGGGCTAATATTTCACTTTCTTAATTGCTGTAACCAAACCAAAAAAACCAAACCCTTTGCCACTGAGCAGATTATGACTCATAGAGACCCTATTTAATTACTACAGCTTTATAATAAGTTCTGATATCTGGAAGGTCTAGTCTCTCTTTCCTCCCTTAATCTTCCTCATAAGTTCTTGTTTTTTTAATTCATATGTAATTAAGAATCATGTTATGAAGTGCTATAGAAATCCCTGTTGAGATTTTTATTGGAATTTCTAAATCTATAAATTAAAAATCAGCATCTTTACAATATATTATCCTTATTCATGAACATAATATATATACACATCTAATAAACTTCTTTAATAAATTTTGAAATAGTTTTATAATTTTTCTTTTAGAAGTCTTGCTAAACCTCAGCATTAAAAATTTTATTTACATTACGATTAAGAACTTTATTCATCACAATACATTTTAGGAAGTGAAAAAAATTACAAACTGAGAAAAATTATTCTCAATAAAAAAAGCATAAGTAATATATGTAGAATTTCTATGAATTTATAAATTAACAATCCAAAGAAAAATGAACAAAGTAAACAGCTGTTTTACTAAAAAGGAAATGTACATGTTCTATAGACATAGGAAAAAATGTTCGATACCATCAATGATAAGGGAAATGCAATTTAAGATGGCAATGAGTTACCATTTTCAGCCATATACTTGAAAATATTTTCCCCCATTGGATATTTCAAGTGTGGTTGAAAATGTGGTTTTACATCTTCTAGTAGAGATTTACTATATCTCCTGAGAATTTAATTAGTTTAACCACTTTGGAAAAGAGTTTGGCATTATCACCTGAAATAAACTAAGCCATTTCTCTCCTACATATTCTTAAATATATACCCAAGAAAAATTCTTATATATGTTAAGCAAGGGTTATTTTTATAAAGCACTATTCAAGCTATATAAGATATAGAAATAATCTAAAATCATTAAAAGAGAGCGGATGAATGAACTGTAGTACATTCACACAATGGAGTATTATACATCAAAATAAATAAAATACAATAATATGGAACATATGTTTGAATCTTAGTACTACTATATTAAGTTCAAAGTAAGTCCTTAAAAGTTACATATATTATACGCTCTTATTTCTAAATTTAAAGAAATGTAAATTTTTCTAATTGTTAGAAGAAAAAAATATATATATGGAATTAAGCTATGTAAATATGTACAAGAAAAGAAAGCAAGGTTATGAAAATGGGACTTGGAGTATCAATTACCTGAGGTGGAGGGAGATGGCTATGAATGAGATGAGAGGAGACAATATGATTAGATGTGTGTAGTTATTGCCACATTCCTAATCTAGACGATGAATTTTAAAATGCTTATTACATTATTATACGAAACTAATAAATGAATGAAAGAATGCATGGGCAAATGAATAAGTAAATATACAAACAAAATATAAATACACAAATTGTGGCCATACGTGAGTCAGTTAAAAAAGGTTTTTATAAACCAAGGATTATGTCTAATCTAATTTTATGAGCTCAGTTCTAATAAAAATAATAAAGTGATATTCCGTAATTGCCACAAAATCATATTTGTTGTTTTAGATGTTTTTCTAAGCTTTTCTGGTTATGACTTCCAGTAACTTAATCAGGGGCTAGTTGGTGGTAGGTGGATACTGTTTTGCACATAAGAATGACTCTGACCTGTTATGTTGAATCATGGCTAATTTTCTGGTTTCTAAGTGTATGTTAGAAAGAATAAGATTCAATTTGTATAATTAAAAACCTGCATGAGAAGAAAAGATCATTTGGTTCCTGGCATATTAATGTCAAGGAATCAAAGCGAAATTTTTCTTTTGGAGATACTTGAGGGAACAGCAATGGCAATATTTAGTATATTCTTTAAATAACTAGTAATTACAGTTATTTAGTATGTTGAGTATCTTCTTAAGTACTGAGAGCAAAGTATCTTTTTAAGCTGAGCAGACTACACAACCTGGAGTAACCAAATGGAAACGTGAGTCCTATTTCCACTCAGCTTGCGAAGAACCAGCGTAAAGCATTCATATAACCAACTCAATAAAAACAACAGAAAATTGAGAAACGTTATAAAGTTTTGATTACGCTAGTAACTTGAAACTTTGTTAAGGTATGCGAGACCGATTTTAGATTTTAGAGTTGCATTTTATTTCTAAAGGTCTCAATAATATATTTTATGTATTCTTCAGTCTTTAGCCAGAACCACAATTAAGCCAGTCCCAGAATCAAGAAACTCTATTCTTCTTTAACCACAGTTCTAACATAAGAAATCCATTCTTGACTTTAACAGGCTTCAGTTTAGGGAAGTATTTCATTTTACTACTTATTTAAATATGAATAGTTGTCATTTATGGCAATTTATCCCTAACCAATATAGGTTTTGGAAAGCAATGTTGCCCAGGGAAATTTTTGAAATGGTATTCTAAAATTTGGAGCCGATCTTCCTTCCTTTCCTGCATTGTTAACCTCAACAAATTACTTACTTCATTTCTATAAGTATTAATGCCACATAGTAGTAAAATGATTTCAAAGATTTAAAAATTAAACTGTTTTATAAGTGTTTATTATGACCTATACCAAGGGCTTTATTATATTTGAGGGGAAAATAAAACTTTCTAAGAGTTATTGGTGGTAATGAATCTACCCTTTCTTATTCTCAGAAACAGAAACCAATTGTATTCTGTTTCAGACAGCTAGGTTTATATTAAGTTGGGGGAAAAAAAAATCATACCTGGCATGGTAGAAATACATCTTAAATTTGGCCACATTTCCTTGCTCAAGAATGTGACGTCAGAAGTTACACAGTATGCTGGAGTGATTGAACACCTTTAGTCTATGATCATTCTAGACTTTGCAGCTCAAAGTAAAAAAAAAAAAAAAAAAAAAGCTTTATATGCTGTATCTATAACTGTATATATGCACTATGGAATATCAGAAAACCAATCAATCCTTACTAAGAGAGGATTGTAGTGTTCAAAGTAAATGCTTTCTTTTTATTTCTTAGACCAATTCAAATAAATTGAGATAAAGGATCACAGAGGAATATTTCGCCAATGATTTGATTGCTTTCCAAATCGCAAAAAGCCAGTTTTATAATTTATATGATTTCAATCATCTGTCAATATCTGAGATAAAGAACTTTATTCTCACATCCAAACCATTCACTTTTTTAGAGGATTTTTCTTTAAGGAACTATCCTAGCCAACAAAATAATAATTAAAAATATCACTACGTTTTAGGGATATTATAAAATTAAAGGTGCTGTCAATCTTAAAACCTAAAGCCATTATTTGTACAGTATATATTTTAACAACAATAACGTGTCAGGTTCAAATAATGTAAATGGGAAGTCGTACGAGAATTGTTTTTTAATCATTTAGCCTTTCTCAATCTATAACTTGAGTTTATAGATCTGAACATATCACAGACATTTATCACCTCTACCTCCTCTCTTTTGTGGCCTTTTAAGCAGAGCATAATTCATCAAAAAATGGTTTTCAATAATCTCTGCATAGGGTAATTTGTACTTTCTTCTGGTCTTCAAAGTGACAGATTGCGTAGGTTGAGCCTCTGTGACTTAAACCACAGACACTTTCATGTTTCCACGTGCTTTGACGTCTCGCTGGCTGACTTGATTTATAATAGTTGAGGTAGTGCAAAATTAAAAATTAATTAATTTGAGTGAATCGGTAATAAAGGGACTGAGCTGCAGTATTGAGATGTTAATAGGTCTTTTGCAGATCTATTCCAGCCATCTGATGCTCTGGAATAGCCAACAGCTGTGGTAGGCAAAACTGACAACTGAACACATTCAAGGGGAAGGGTCAGGAGTTTGTCATTTAACCCCAGTAGGGCCAGTGCAGGGGCTGCTCCTCCCAAGATTCTAGTTCTGGGATGAAAGCAGGTCAGATGGTTGAAATAATATGTTTGTATGGCATTAGTAGAGAATCTCTGTTTGGAAGCAATGATATTGGGCTCAGAATGTGATATTCTATTTTTTGTGGAAAATGACTTCCTGAGCAGACTCCTGTAAGGCTTCCCAGGAACTTCATGGGCTATCTCATTGGAGGAAATGTATAATTAATGCAATTAAGAATTTTTGGGAAAAAAAAATTAACTCTTGGTATTTTCAAATTCATATGCTAAGTGTTAATTACTCATACGTGTCTAAAATGTAATAATTAGTATATTTTTAAAGAGTGAAAAGCATTATTAAATAAGAGACTTATATTTTAAGACACATACAGTAAGAATGTACTCTGTTTTATGATAGCCAAATATATAAAATATCTCATTTGTAAAGTACCTAGTTTAGGACATTTTTATAACTACCACAAAATAAATATATATTGTTTTCCTAATTTTGTAAAAAGAATATGTTGATTTATGAGATTTTTAAAAATTCACAACAAAATAAGAAAATGATAAAAACCATTCACATACCATTTATGTAAGATTATGATGATTTGTTTGACAGGGAGAAAAAATGCTAGAAAAATAAATTAATAGAAATCACTCACAATTTATTGTCAATAAAAACAATACAAAGCAGCACTGATGTAAATTTTTAAAAAATGGCAAGCTGATTTGTATTATAACAATTTTTATACTAATATTAGTTTCAATAATTATTTGATTTTGAGAAACAAGACTTTAAAAATGAAACTCTAAATTCACAAATGACAAAAGCAACACAATGCTTCTTGAAAAGCAAGCTCATGAATAAAAAACAAAAATGAAATATTTAATTTTCTGTTAAAATGTCATGATTAGTCTTTGCCTTTTTTTTACTTCTTTATTTTTCTGAAAAAAACATATTATGCACCTTGTAGCTTCCTTGATAAAATATCCCCAGTCTGTTTATCTGAAGCAGTCAATATCTAGTTTAAATATAGAACAAAACAAACAAACAAAACCTCCAATCATTGGGTAACGATGTAATTTTTAAGGTTTCCCCTATTTGATTTCTTTTTGTTTGTCCTCAGGGAGAATGAAGAAAAGGAGATTAACTATTTCAACCAGAACTCAGTATCTCTGTGTCTCTGGTGGGAATTTTCATTCTACTTACTAACCAGTCAATCAGCCAATCATTGTTGACCTCCTGTAGCTAAATGTTAGATAATTGAAAATTGACTGGGGTTTGCCCCTGACCCAATGTCTTTAGCTAAAATTTACATGGTGTTGGTAATTTTCCTACACTCCTGAAATCCTGAAATAACTACTTCTAATATAATCACCACCAATAGTGATAACTACACCTCTATTATTTCTACTTTCTACCACAACTACTAATGTTGCCACTATTATTAGCTAACTACTACCATCACCACTCCAAAAATAAATAAATAAATAACCAAACTCATTGCCGCCAAGTTGATTCTGACACATCACAACCCTGTAAGACAGAGTAGAACTGCCCCATAAGGTTTCCAAGGCTGCAATCTTCATGAAAGCAAAACCAGACTGCCACATCTTTCTCCCATAGGCTGGCTGGTGGGTTTGAACTGGTTGGTTGGTTTAAACCTCCAACCTTTTGGTTAGCAGCTGAGAGCTTTATCCACTTCACCACCAGGGCTCCCTCCTAATATCTAGCATTTATTGAGCTCTTACTTTGTGCCAGGCATTGTTCTACCACTTGTATATATCCATTAATACATTCAATCCTCATAACTATAACACTCTTTGCAAGGTATTATTATTTTCTCCATTTTGAAACTAAGAAAACACAGCTGGTTCATCAGTCAATGACTCTTAGAACTTCCTACGTGGTTTTAGGAGTCCCTGACTGGTTAATACCCTCAGCTGCAAACCAAAAGCAGAGATTCGAGTTCCTGCAGAGGCACCTTGCAAGAAAGTTCTGGAGAGCTACTTCCAAAAAGTCAGTCATTTGAAAACCCTGTGAAGCACAATTCTACTCTGACACACATGGAGTTGCCATGAGTTGGAATCTGCTAGGTGGCAACTGGTTGGTTGGTTGGTACATGCATTTAAAGAATGTAATGAATGCTGTGTTCCTCATCTAAATAGTTCATTATTCCTTGGAACACAAGCAAGGTGTAAGAGGAAATACATATCAAAAAAAATTAAATATTTCCTCTAATGATTGAATAATTTAATTTTTTCCCCTAGAAACAAAGTAAAGGGAACATCAAACAGAATTATAAGTCTCAAATCTCAGCCTCATATTGATGGTGTGGGTAAATAAAATTATACTTCTCTGCTTCAGAAAACAAGATTAAGTTGTCCTTTAGTGCAATAAAATGCTGATTTCAAACCTAGGTTGATTCTTTTAAGGTGCTTTCCAATCAATGAGGATATGCAGAGCTGGGAATCAACTCAAAGTATAAAGAAGAATGCCTTCATCTAATTGCTGCAAATGCTGCAATATGAGCTGATGACTTTGAAAGCAATTTCAAGTCGAGAATTGTAATTCTACTGAGACGGTCATTCCCGATACAGGTTAAAATCCATAGACTATTCCTGTTAGAAAAAATAACAATCATTTGTTAGGAGACAAATATGGTTACTAATGTTGCAAATAACTTAAGAATTACTCTAAAGTTCAATATGAAAACAGTGTACAATTGTGCACTGCAATGTCGTGTGTTAGCATTTCCTTTTTAAAACCTATTTTTTTATAGTTTATAATTAATCAAAACCTTTGAGTTGAGGGATTCTTAAACTCATTGCATACATTTTTAAAGCCAAACTCCTTACCATCCAGTTGGCAGTCGAGCCTATTCAGACTCATAGTGACCCTATAGGACAGAGTAGAACTGCCACATAGGTTTTCCAAAGAGCAGCTGGTGGATTTGAACTGCTAACCTTTTGGTTAGCAACCAAGCTCTTATGCACCACCAGGGCTCCAGCTAAATGTAATCTAACTCCAGAGGGTCATTTATCTCACTACTTACACTTTCATAGTTTTTTATCAATTTCTTTTATTTACTAAAGTATGAAAAGAATTCCATTCAGGAAAAAATAGTTTCCCCCCCCCCCTTTACTGATTTCTTCTATACTACCTCTAACAACGCTTACACTTGTAATTCACAAATACAGTGCTGTGATTTGGGTCTTAGGAGTATGACTATTTTGTATCTTCAAACAGAAAAATATTGCACTCACATGCCAGTGTACAGTTTTGCAATAATGATTTTATGTTGCATTATTTATACACAAGCTTTATTACTGAAAAAAACTAGGGGGAAATTGGCTCATAATATAGATTTTAACCAAAATCAAAATAGTTTTTTAAGCCAACAGTTCAGCTAGATTTCCTGGAATGTTCATTTGTAAGAAATCAGAAGGAACTTAAGTGATTTTGTTACATCTTGTGTTTACTTTGCTTATGTATTTCAACTTTAATTAGGCACACTGGAATATATGTTAATAGTTTAAAATTTATACAGTATAACATTAAAAAGGGTGTGATTTAATTGTATCATATGGATCACATTTTTTTTTGTATGTTCGTATCTGAATTATTTTTTTTTTTCCAGTTAAAGGAAGATGGGAAACTTTTTAAAATGTTTGTATATCACCCACTGATTACTGAAACAACTGTATTTTATGTTATCTTTTCTGTATTTCAATTTACAAAGGTATTAATTTAGTGATTATAAAGGTTGTGTTGTAGTAGTTCCATAAATACTAATATGAGAAAAGAGGTAGAATAGAAAATATAGAGAAGTATTTAACATCATCTTTATTTTTATATTAAACTCTTGTCAGCCATATTTCTAGTATATGACTCAGTACACATAATAGTGGTGTCGATAAGAAGCCTTATCAGTGGCCACAGTGTCAGCATTTTTTTAGCTGCACATGGCACTGTTGAATGATGCGATTAGGGGTCTTGGCTTTTTAATTCTTCCAGTATCTGACTAGTGTGCTAAGCATTTAGTTTTAGAAATGAAGTGACACAGTTTCTTATGAAAATGCAGTTGAGCAGATTGTTTGGGGCCAAGTTCAATTGCAGTTAACCCTCCAGATGAGCAGTTGCACTGCCATCACTGTCACTGAGGCCAATCTGAATTATTGACGAGGATTACAGAAAAGGGACGTCCAGTGGGGCATTCTTGAAGCATCATTAAACAAATAACTAACCCAAAATATCAGTGCCCGTAATAGTTTTCATTTACTTTCTCTTAATTTCTTTTAAAAAATAAATAGCATAGATCATGCCAATCCTAGTAATAACTAGTACACATCTGAACTTTTTTTTTCAACTTTGAGTCACTTCAAAAATTCATTCATCCTTTATGTCCTTATACTTAGGAGATTAATTAAGCAATTAGAAAGGATTGATAAATTCTAGAATATCCACATATATAAATAAGAGAAGAATAGTTGAAGGGAAGAGAGTAGGAAAAAATATATATATATGTGTGTGTTTTATTTTTCTTCTGAGGCATTTCATAGCTAATAATCTTAAAAATAGCATTATGCTATCTTCAATTATTTATACTAACCAAACCTTATAAAAGCATCTTTTTATGTATTTTAAATGGTTGATGTTAAATATAAAAAATCATTTTTATACATCACCAAAGAGGTTATTAAAAGTTAAAAAATTAAAAGTTTCTCTATGTCAACTGTCCTGTGGAGATAGAGCAAGTATAGAAATCCAGCTGAATTCCGTAATTGTGAAAAATCCTACTGCAATGGACAAGATTAATCTATAACACCTTCTGGGAAGTGTGAATTAAATCTGATGTTTCAGTATCATCTGGAGCTGGTGCAGATGCCTGTGTACATCATAGAACTGCCCATCCAGCTGGCAGCTACTGTTGTCGGAGTGCTAACCTCGGCTGGTTAAATGCATTTTGCTTTAGGTTAAAAAGACTTTAGGGAAGTGGGTCAAATTGTAAAAGGACAGCTTTTCCAATTCCTTGCAGATGATGTAAAAGTAATAGCATGATAAGGTTTCTTAAAACCCTGCAATATACAAGATCATTTAGAAATACTAGCACAGAGTATCTCGGGAGAATAAATTAGATCCACAGTCGGGTACTGGCAAAGTCTTTTACTGAAATGATAGACTAGAACACTGATTTCTCTTTCCTTTTTTCTGGTGCTGTGTGGTTCTGGCATGCTCAGTTTAAACCATGGGCATACTGACGTTTCAAAAGGAATCCCTCTGAATCATTGACATGATCTTCATATATGATGTGGGATTGTTCCAATTATGCCATGTTTTGCATTTTAGACCATATTACTCTAAACATTGTAACATGGCTGAGAAACATTATGCTGGGCGGAAAAGCTCCTATAAACACTTCCAATTCTAATGCAATAGTAAAATTTTGAAGTTTATACTTTATTTTGAGGAAAATAGTGTTTTAGACACTAAAATGCTTTAAAAAATTCTCCCTTAAAAAAGTATAAAATAAATCTTTACAATTCATTAAATCATATTATAAACTGATTATTTTACATGCTTTAGTTTTGGGGAAAAAATAAGGTGTCAAATTGAAATTTTGAATTTTTCAAATGTAACTTTGAAGTTTAAAAGTTATTTATATGGAAGGCAGAGTAGCATTGTGATGGTCCCTGCATCACTTTGATGTGACATAGGATATAGCTCTCTGTACATGATCCTCTATTGAATAGGTCTGGCCCCTTGCTGGTCTATTGCTTTGACCTTCCCACTGGTTTGGGTCAAAGAGTTTGCAAGGGACAGAATGAGGTCACCAACATTTCCATAGGCAATGGCAGTTCAATTATTTTATATGTGAATATACTGGATCACAATTGCCACCTTGAGCTTTAGATAATACAGTGGCCTGTTTTCAATCATTTTTCTTTGACAGAAATTTGAACAGAAGCTAAAAAAAGTGAAATATGCATTGCAGTAATAAGCATTTGGAGTTCCGTCAGAAATTTATTGCTAGTATTTTACTGGTTTAAACATATTACTCATTTTTCCCCCTATTACCTTTGAAATCATTAGGAACTAGTGTTGGTTAAATGTTCTTTGGAAAAGCATATTATCTTGTTTGATAATCCGAAACTGAAATTCTTGTGGATGCTCACCATTATCATATATATAGTTGATGCTATAAATATGAAAAATGATTTTTGTACAATGCCAAAGAGACTATTTCACTTTGATTTTATTTTAAAAAATAAGAAAGAGAAATTAAAAGGCCCCTTATGTGAATAAAAGCAAGAGTAAGTATTAGCATATAGTGCATAGGACTGGAGGTAATTTTTGGCTGAGTCTCTTAAGGATTTTTAGTACCATTCAGTGAATATTAGAGAGTATTTGCTCTGTGCCAGTAGTTTTCTAGAGACTGGGGCTAATTGCGAAGATAAAAGAGCCCCAGTCATTATTCCCAAAGATCTCCTAGTATAGGTGTGAGGTAAAGAATTACCTTACATAAAGTAATTTTGTTTTTGTCCTTGGTTCCTGAGAAGTAATCCTTGGAATTTCTTGAGTAATTGAGACCCCTTTATTATCTAAGATACCTGGATAATACTTGAAAGTTTGTGCAGATAAGTAGGGGGCTTGCCAGGCACAAAGACCACCAAGTGGCCTGTTATCAGCTGACCTCAAGGAGGAGAGGGGCATGATTCAGTCAATCATGACTATGCAATGAGGGCCCAATGATGCTTATGCAGTGAAGCTTCAATCATGACTGTGTAATGAAGCCAACAAAGCCTCTGGACATGGAAGCTCCAGGGGCTTCCCAGTTGGTGAAAGACATTGATGCATGTGGGAGGTTAGTGTACCTTAGGGAACCCTTCCAGGCCTCTGTGCATCTCTTTGTATCCTTTTTTGCTATAATGAAATAGTAATCTGTAAGAATACTTTCTGTGAGTTCTGTGAGTTGTTCCAGTGTATTATAGAATCTAAGGGAGTAGTGGGAGGCAGCAGGGCAGAGGTGAATGGGGCCAGGAACCCATGAGCTTACATCTGGTATCCTAAGGGGGTACAGGAAATCCCCGAATTTATAGCAGCAAGTCAGAAGTGAGGGATTCTGGGGGTGGGAGCCCAAGCTTGTAGCTGGCATCCTGAAGGAAGTAGTAAGAAAATCCTGAATTTGTAGCTAGCAGATCAGAAGTGAAGATGTCGTATGGATTCCCAAACTTGAGGCTGGCATCTGAAGCCTTAAGTCTTCTTAGTAGTCTTGAGGGCTGTGTCCTTTAATTTGTGAGATCTGACCTAACTCCAGGTGGTTAGGGTCAGAGGAAGAAATGCTGCAAGGGCAGCTGGCATCAGAACTGAACAGAGATATGGATAGTGAAGATTTTGATTTACGTTGATTATTATTCTTATACTTGGTGTCAGAAAAAAGTGAATTCAATCTGATTTTTCTACTGATCAAGGGCTAAGAATAGGAAGGGGGCAAGTAAGGAAAATCATTTGAAGGCAATGCTGTACACCAGCAGGTAAGCAGATACCATTCCCTGAGATTAGAAAAGACTCAGCCCAAGATGAAGGGATGGGGGATAATTCCAAAGAGGAGATAAACTTAAGGCAAAACTTAAAGAATTAATAAGAGATAATCAGGCAAATAAAAGATGAGACTGGATAAAAGAATCTGACATAAGATAATATCTTGACAAACATCTAGAGCTAAGAAATAAGATGTATTCAAGTAGCCAAGTATTTTGGTATTGTTGAAATATAAATTGTAAGGGGTGGAAAATGGAAAGGTTCTGGATAAGGTAATATCTCACATATTATCCTAGGGGCTTTAGTTTTTTTGTGTGTGTTTGTGTGAAGGTTTTTTTTTTTTTTTTCCAGGTGGGGAGGTGTTTTATTGAGCATATTGAAGCACAAAAATTAACATAGATAGATCAATGTTGTGGGAGGAAAGTTAGAGAGACAAAAATGTAGGCTATTATAGTTGTCAGTTCAAGAAATGGTGATGGCTCTATCTATACCATTTTTGTAAAACTGTAGAGACAGGGGCAAACTCAAAACTACGTAGGGTATGAAATCCACAGGAATGGGTCACCAAAGGGAGAGAGACGTCTAGGTGACCCAATTTTTGGATTGCAGGAGTAAGAAATTCAGAAAAAGAAACAAGTCTGTATAAAAACTGATGAGTTCAGTTTTGAGCATTTGTGTTCAAAGCCATTGTAGAGCAACCAAGTGTCTATTAAACAAACGTGACAGGTGAGTCTAAATTTTGTTGTAAAAGGTATGACTAACATGTGAATTTATAATTCTCATTGAAAGCATAGATGGCAGCTAAAAATCTACAGAGCGGATGAGTTTGGACACCAAACAAAAAATCCTGTTGACATAGAGTTGGACCCTGAGTCATGGTCACCCCACATGTGACAGAGTAGAACTGCTCCATAGGGTTTTCTTGGCTGTGAACTTTATGGAGGCAGTTCACCAGGCCTTTCTTCTTCAGAGTCACTGGGTGGGTTTGAACTGCCAACCTGTAGGTCCGCAGCCAATCGGAAACTGCTTGTGCCACCCAAGCTCATTGGTTTGACCACAGAAACTGTGAAAAGTGGAGACAGTGGTAAGGAACCTTGGGGAACACAGATGCTTAAAGAAATTTCCGATTATTTGATATTCTTTGCATATTATTTGTGGTACATATCTTTAATTCTCCTTTTCTATTGTGTTGCTCCCTCTGTCCATGAATATACCTATATCTTCCCAAATTAAAACAAACAAAACTTCCCAATATGACATTTTCTCAAGTGACCCTACTATTTCTCTCCTTTTCTTAATCTAATAGAATAGAATTCTTAAATAAGTTATAGTATCATCTCCCTGTACATTTTCACCATAAAAATCCCTGCCCATTTTCTCCCTGTGGTACCGTATGGAAATGGTGTTCTCCAAGTTCACAGCATAGACCTCCAA
Source organism: Trichechus manatus latirostris (assembly GCF_000243295.1). Lineage (NCBI taxonomy): Eukaryota > Metazoa > Chordata > Mammalia > Sirenia > Trichechidae > Trichechus > Trichechus manatus. The sequence continues at coordinate 1,641,474 of NW_004443948.1, read as the reverse complement.
TTACCAACCCAATAACCATTTTTCTTAATTCTAGTCTTTACTGATCTCTCTGAAGCAAGTGCTTTGCTAATCACCAGCTCCTTCAAGCAGACTTTTTCACTCCTTTATCACCCCTGATCCTGTTGGAATCACCATTACATGGGTCTATATGACTATTTTCTAGAAATGAAGACATGAATTTCCAGTTGCCAGTACTCTGTCTCCATTTTTATTTTCCTTTGGGCTTTTGGCATTTCAAATCCTTTAAAATGCCATTAATAGTTGGAATTCATTTGGGTATAATAATAGATGCCCTTAGTTGAACCCACTTAAAAAATAATGAAAATGTCTATAAATTTACATGGCATGAAATCCAAAGATAATATGTATTTCAGGATGCATTGTTACAAGAGCTCATTAATATTAATCATAATGAACCCAGAATCTTTCTTCAATCTTCAATCTAATCCCTACAACTTCATCATAGGAGTCTGGTAGTAATTTTATTGCAGCAATTCCAAGCATTATATCTTCCTATATTTTCTCTTAGAAGACAGGATATTTTCCCCAGACTCCTATCAGCAGACATTGCATCATATTGTGTTGACCAGTATGAAGTCGCATGGCCGTTACTGAACCAGTTATTGTCCTAAAACAATCATTCCTCCATCTCCAATACTAGTGGCGTGATCAGGTTCCTCTGAGGTTTATTGCTGTGTGGGAGAAGGAGGGGTAGATAGATGGATAATTGAGAGTGTGTTAGAAAGTAAGAAGATGAAAATGGATGCTTGATTAGCAACCAGCATTGTCCACTACAGTATACTTCCAGCTATTTAATGTCATCAACTTTTTTCTTATCTTACTCACGTTTAAAACACACACACACACTTAGAAGAAATGTGCTTACTCCTTTTTAAAATGAAGAACAACCCCAAGTAATGCTTCTAGATGCAAGTACAGGAGCCCATATGGCTCTTCATTACCCGGTACCTATCACTAAAAGATAAGTTACTCACCCTCAGCACATCCATTATACAAATTTGGGAAAGAACCTCTTTGCTTCTATATAATTTCCTGCTGCTTAGAGGACAGACTGCGGGACCATACACACAAGTTCATAACACATAACCCAAAACCAAACCCATTGCCATCGAGTTGATTCTGACTCATAGTGACCTTATAGGACAGAGTGGAACTGCCCCATATGGTTTCATAGTACATATCAACTTCTTCTGAACAGAAAAAACAATGAAACTTTGTTCTGGCATGAAATAAGTACGTTGGTTAGCCTATGTGTCAGCCCTTATGTGGTAGAGATTTTAATCTGAACCAAATATTCATTTTCAGTCTATATTTCTCAGTATCCCTTGCTGTTAGATCAGGGTCACGAGACTAGTGCTGGCCAATGAACTGTGAATGAAAATGACCAGTGTAACTTCTGGGCTGAGGGAGGTAAGAGCTGTGTTTCTTCATCCACCTATTCCCATTGCCATGGAAATTTTGTATTTTTGAAATAATCTCACTCATCTATAAGTTGTCAAAGTCCCCTTGGTTGTTGTTTTATAGCATCCCATATGATATGAGCAATCCTAGGGGCTGACCAGTGTTAGTATCACTTCGTATTTTGAGCTGTAATTGGGTTGGGTGTTGAACTGTGATTTTCTATTTTTGGCCAAGCTGAGGGTTTCTTGGGTAGAGCAGCATCCTTCAAAATCATTAGCTTCTAATCAATCGATTGTTTAGACATAGACTTTAAATCTAAGAATTCTTATACTGCTAAGATTCTGCCCTGCTTATATATCAGGTTAATAACCTCCATTTTGAAGTAATTCAAATAAGAATAATTCATTCCAGGCCAACATGTGGCCATTCCTCTTAATATCCTAAGCTCTACCCCACCCTCTTATGCCTAATGCTACGAACCTGATAAATACACAATTAGAATCCCAATATACAAGAAAAAATATTACAACCAATCGTTTGCAAGACAAGAGTTACACGACAAGGGTTACCAGCTTGCTAACGAGGAATAGCGAGGTGCTCCTGTTCTTTGCTGGATCTCTTCTACCTAGTCCATTCTCAATTTTTAAGGTTTTATGTTAACTGAAATTCCACATTTCTCATACCAAATTCTTGGATAAGGACAGGCAGTCAGTTTGTTTTACAACTAGAAATGCTGATTATTTTTATACAAAACCAAAGTTAATACCCTTCCTAGAAAATAGCCCTGCTGAACCACTTTTTCCTTATTAGCAAAAGCTCCATTATCCTTTGCTTGGAAACATGGAAGCTTTCTTGACTCATTTATCCTCACATGTCTCTCAGGTGATACTTTCCCTCAAGTTTACTGGTCTCTCTGCCTCTTCCTCACCCTATTTCAGGGCCTCACTTACTCTCGTATATATTACCACAGTAGCCTCCTATTTGTTTTTTTCTCATCTCCTGTGTCTCCCTAACTTTATCTAGACTATGAAGAACTAAAAAATCAATTTCTACAATTTGTTGCTCTGGTCATTTTACTCCCTTACTCTAGTCTGCAGGGTCTTCATTGCCTACCAAACTCCTCACGTTGGTGTTCAAGAATCTCGTCTCAGTTACCTTCAGTTCTTATTCCAGCTACTGTCCTGTACCTAATACTTCAACCAAACTGGAAGTCCCTCTTACTCAGACTTTACCAAACAGGGTGTACTAACAATATCAGAATTTCCTTAAAATATCCAGTCCTATCTCATCCCTGCCCAATACTTACGGTTTCCTCTGCTGCCCTCTTTCTTGGGATAGTCTGGGTTGTAAAATTTCTACTATTTTTATTCACTATTTGCTCTTAAATACTACTTCTATGTGAAGCCTCAACTGATCCCTGTAACTGGGTAAATTTCTCCCAGTTAATGCTAGATGATGTCTTTCTATAGGACTGTAAACTTGACAACAAAGATCAGTTATGTTGATTCAAGTAAGCTTGCAGCTCTCTTATGAGGCTTCATAGGTAGGAAACATTAATAACAATATTTCATGGAACTACTAGAAACATTAGACGTAGAATTAGTTGTCTGAGACTGTGAAACAGAAAGCTCAGCGTTAGATATAAGCAGTTAGTCGTATTGAATTATGCATAAGACTTTTGCTCTTGAAAATTAGAAAGTCTTGAAAAATTCAATAATCAAAGTTCTGGAATACTCATGTCAAACCATTATTTTTAAGCCACATCCTCCCAGATTAAAAACAAACAGGAAAAATAAAAACTCTCTTGAATCAGTTTCCTGAGGAAAAACACTTCTTTTCAGAAAAGTTTTCTTACTTTTCAAATAGATTATAGTTATTTCTTTAAAGAAAGAAATTAGTACAATGATTTATAGAAAATGCTCAATATTTCAATCCCAGTGACAATTCAATCATAGTAACAAAGCTAATATATATAAACGTTGGCAATGCTATATGAGGAAGGTTGCTGAAATTTATGAAAGTGTAGTATGTGTTAAGTATATTTTACATAATATCTCATTTAAAATTCATAAACCCTTGAAGGTGGGTGATATGAATCTAATTAATAGAGACAGAAACTAAAATTCAGAGATATTAAGTAATATCTAGTTAGTAAAAGGTGCAAATCTTATTTAAACACAGGTCAATCTGATTACTGAACCCATGCTTTGTCCACTATATCACATGGTCATAAAGATAAATCTATTAAGAAATAAAGTAAAATTCAATAACAATAACAAATTCCCATTTTCATTTTATAACAATCTGAATTCTTGTTGTTTATCTTAATTAAAGAGAAGAAGTTAATCCATTGGTGTGTCTTGCTTCATTCATGTGTTCCTAGATGCTGTGTGTGGATGAAAAAAAATTCCAATTGATTATTGTAGCCATACAACCTATTTATTAGAAAAACACACTGAGGAATCTTATCATAATATCTCTATTTTTATGTGTCTCATATGTTCATTGTTGTTACAGTATTTGTTTTGTTTTCATTTTTATTTACTTTTTAAATGCAGAATACATGGATGAGAATAATTATGGCACATATAGCCTAAGAGAAAGAAAACCATGAATTATACTTTGAGTCTTAGTTTCTGTAGATGTTCTATTGAGGAATAATAAGTTATGGAGGAAAAATATGCCATAGTTATAGGTACATTTCTCTTAAGGAGAAATATGAAATATTTGCAGGGCAAATGTGATTCCATATATTTCTCATACTATAAACCATTTCCAAATTTCTACATATGCTTGCCAAGAACAATGATAATTAATATTCCATTGGATTCTTTGTGAAAAGTTGAATTCCAGGACTGGTTTGGACTCTCTTTAAACATATGTTATGCTAGACTAAGTTCCAGAAGAAGAGAGAATATTTTATATTTTTGGCTCTGTTTTTTAAAGGAAAGACAGAAAAAAGAAAATAAAATCTTCAAGTGGAGTACAGAGGCAAAAGAGATTTGGTTAAAAAAAAATCCATACCCTATTTTAAATTCCTAGATACTTTGTCAAACTCCGTAATAACTAGGAGATATTAACTTTTTTGTTCATTCATATGGTTTAAATAACGTTCAAAATTTTTATGCTCTTACTTTAATAGATATCAGCAGGTACAATATGGTTTGTTTGCAGGGAGTCCACTGTTCACAGTTAAAATCTTAAATGTATATAAATTATCTTTATTTAGATATTAAATATATGTATTTCCCTTTAGTGTGATAGTATAAAAGATAAAAATAATTTAGCTAAAACGTTGATTGAATTTAGTCAACCTTTAAACTGGTTTGCTTTAAAAGTTCCTTTACTCCTCCCTTCCCCCAACTTCAGTCATTCCCTATTTATTGCCAGATGTCATTTAGTTATGCCAAGCAATAGAATAAGATTTATGCTTTGACAAGTGGAGAGGTGAAACTCTGGTTAAAAGAGTCCTGCAAATGATACTTCTGATCCCAGCAGGAGTTATTGGCTTACATTAAAAAGAAGAAAAGCAACGTTTTCTCTGCTAATAACTGTAAATTACATGCTATAGCATTCTGTCCTTTTTTTCCCTTTTCCAGTGACTAACCGTACCTCACTTTAGGTATAAAATCCCTTAAGTACATGACTGAAATTGATCTAATACGTTTATACTTGGGGAACTCTTGAGATTTTCTTTTGAAAAGAATGGTTTTACAAGATTGAAAGATACACGTAATTAACACCCAGTCCATACCCTCCTCCCCACCTCAAAGTTACACTTTCTTTTAAAACTAAAGAACGAAAGTTCTCACAAACTTGCCTGGCTTAGTGTAGCCTTTAATCATTAAAGCGTTCTTCCATTCCCATAGCCTCTCTGAAGGGATGCATTATACCTTTAACTTGAAAGGATGTGCATGTATTTATTAGAAAGGAATAATTATGCAGGAGGTGGAAATCCATTGTCCATTTCTTAGACACATGTAAATCTTAGGATATTGTTTTTTTAAAAATAGGAGGATTTTAGGCAGATGTCGGTAAATTTTCTTATACACCAGCTTCGTTTCAGGTTGGCTTGAACACTGAAATTAATCACTTAATAGGGAAGTTTCTAGTAAAAGAAAATCTCAAAATTAAGAAAATATGATTTGAAATTGTAAGGTTTGTGGTTAGTTTATTTGAAATAGAGAAAATGTAGTAGAATTAGTAGAATAGGAAGAACTGGTTTTTCTTTTTTCTGTCACGGTAGCAAAAGCATGTGATATGTTGACCTCGTGATCTTGCATTTTAAGTATTGTGGAAGCTGAAATACCTGCTTCCTTTCCATATTTTTTTTAATTGTACTTTAGGTGAAAGTTTACAGAACAAATAGTTTCTCATTAAACAGTCAGTACATATACTGTTTTATGACATTGGTTAACAACCCCATGACATGTTAACACTCTCCCTTCTCGACCTTGGAGGACTTTTTTTTTTTTTTTTTTGGTGAAAATATACAGAGCCAAAGATACATAATTTCACAGAGCCAAAGATACATCATTTCAGAAATTTCTACATGTACAATTCAGTGGCATCGATTACATTCTTCCAGTTGTGCTGCTATTCTCACTATCCTTT
>NW_004443948.1:1617790-1634640 GCF_000243295.1 Trichechus manatus latirostris | reverse complement strand
TAGCTCTCTAAGGAAGCGCCATATCATTTTCCAAAATGGTTGTATCATTTTGCATTCCCACCAGCAGTGCATAAGAGTTCCAATCTCCCCGCAGCCTCTCCAACATTTACTATTTCCAGTATTTTTGATTCGTGCCAGTAATACCAGGGTGAGACGGTATCTCATTGTGGTTTTAATTTGCATTTCTCTAATGGCTAGTGATCCTGGGCATTTCCTCATGTGTCTGTTGGCCGCTTGGATGTCTTCTTTGGTGAAGTGTCTGTTCATTTCCTTTGCCCATTTTTTAATTGTATTATTTGTCTTTTTGTTGCAGAGGTGTTGGATTTTCATGTAGATTTTAGAGATTAGACCTTTATCGGATTTGTAATGGCCAAAAATTTTTTCCCAGTCTGTAGGTTCTCTTTTTACTCTTTTGGTGAAGTATTTTGATGAGCATAAGTGTTTAAGTTTTAGAAGATCCCAGTAGTCTAGCTTATCTTCTGGGGTTTGTATGTTGTTGGTTATGGTTTGTATCCTGTTAACGCCATGCATCAGGGCCTCTAATGTTGATCCTATTTTTTCTTCTATGAACTTTATAGTTTCTGGCTTTATATTTAGGTCTTTGATCCATTTTGAATTAGTTTTTGTGTATGGTGTGACGTTCCTTTCCATATTTTTAATACTACAAATTTTAGGGTAAAAAGTACAGGAAGTTTAACCTTCTTAGAGTCCTCATAAATAGTTTCAAATGTAGCCATCTGCTTTGATCATTGATCAATACAATTTAATAGAAAATGATACTAGAAAATGATAAATATTCTCTATCTACTTTTAGTCCTTTCAGTGTATATTTTTTTCAACACTAAAATAATCTGTTTACTTCACATTTAGACACCTATACCTAGTAACAATATAAAGTTCTATAAGCTTTTATGAAAATGTTTTGGAATTTGCTTTGCTTAGTTAAAAATTGGTGTCAGCAGATAACAGTATATACCAGAAATCATTTTTATCTGCATTGATTAGAGAATAATTTTTATATATTTAGCTTTGTGATTAGTATGATTTTCTTCTCTGATGATATATTCATTCTAAATAATATAAGAGGTCAGACAATGGATAAATCTATTTATAATTGTATGTCTGGTGGGTCTTGTCATTCTTGTACTATGACAGCTTAAAATTTTCTATCTGTTTAACAAACTCTATAGAGAGTTACTTTGTTCTGTGTAAGTAAAGCAAAACCTTTTGAACGACCAACATGTTGATGGCATATCATATACTTAAGCCATCCTTCAAAGTGTGAACGCGCCATTTATAAATGTCCCTTAGTTACAAATTGCCAGCAGAGCTGGAGTCTTCAATTCCGAGCAAAGGTGGTGAGAGATCTCAATTCCAAACTACTACAGGGTTGCCTATAAGGAAGTGTCTTAGTCATCTAGTGCTGCTATAACAGAAACACTACAAGTGGATGGTTTTAACAAAGAGAAATTTATTCTCTCACAGTTCAGTAGGCTACAAGTTCAAATTCAGGGCATCAGCTCCAGGAGAAGGCTTTCTCTCTCTGTTGGCTCTGGAGGAAGGTCCCTGTGATGCGTCAGTCTTCTCTTGGTCTGGAAGCGTCTCAGCGCAGGAACCTCAGGTCCAAAGGATGTGCTCTGCTCCCAGTACTGCTTTCTTGGTGGTATGAGGTTCCCATGTGTCTCTGCTCGCTTCTCTCTTTTATATCTCAAAAGAGATTGGCTTAAGACACTATCCAATCTTGTATACTTCATCAGTATAACCACCAGTAATCCATCTTATTACATCCTAGTGATAGAGTTTACAACATGTAAGGAAATCACATCAGATTACAAAATGTTAGACAATCACAGTACTGGGAATCATGTCCCAGCCAAGTTGACAGATATTTTAGGGGGACACAATTCAGTCCATGACAGGAAGGCATGTTTTAAACACCATGCAGTAACTTTAATCTTTCAATAACTTTAACAGAAATGGATTGTTCTATTACATGAGCAATATGGCATAAGGTGGAAGAAGAGGATAGGAAAAGGGGGATTCTTTCCCATTTTTATATTCATAAATTGTATTTATAAGACAGTTTCCCATAGATTTCTACTTAAACCAGGTCTTCAAATCCAATGAAGTTGTTAAGTAACTCAAATAGATAGTAGAGAAACCTACATGTGAGCTTATCTTAAAATCTTCAGTTATTTTATAACATTAAGCCAATGGAAAAATGCTTTCTGAGATCCAAACAATTAACTTCTAAAAACATGCCGCGATCAGAAATTTAACAAAAAACAACTCCCCTGCTTTGGCAAATGTTTATGTAAAAGAACTTTCATGAAATAATCAGATATCACAGATTTCTTATACATAGCAGATACTTTTAACATTAATTTTGTATCTACTTCAGTTTAAGCAGAAACCTGCAGTAACATGCTATCACATGTATAATACATGTCATTATCAGTGATAGAATTTTTTTGTTATATTTATCTAGCATTTTTGCTTCCCCTCTGGTCTCCTATAACACAATCACAAGTGTGAGCTCCCCCACTTACTCTTCTGTTTACTGGGGACTTTGCTTAAATCAGAGCTTGGTGAACTATGACCAGCAGACCAAATCCTGCCTGGCACCTGTTTTGTAAATAAAGTTTTACTGAAACACAGATACTTTTCTTTTTTTTTTTTTTTTTTACATATTTTCCATGGCTGCTTTCACACTGAAGTAGCAGTGGTTGTCACAGAAACTATGTGACCTACAAAGCCTACAATATTTGCTGTCTGGCCTTTACCAGAAAAGATTATTGACCCTTGCCTTGGATAAAACTCTGTGATCTAGTCCCCTAAGAATATCCCTAGATATGTTCATTGGGGTTAAAGGAGTTTCTTGTTAGTGTATGGCTTTCAAGCCTAGAGTCTTGATGATGGCCTTTGAGAGTACAAAATGCAGCCTCTTCTCTCTATGCTCCAACCTTTTTATCTTGTTCCACTTATTTTTTTTCCATCACACTTATAACCTTCTATTATATTAATAATAATGTTTTTACCCATTATATTTACTGTTTTTTGTCTTTCTGGCTCGAATGTAAGCTGCACCAGGGCAAGGATCTTTATTTTGTTCATAGCTGATACAAAGTGGCTAGAAAAATACTTAGAGCATGTAGACAGTCATTAAATATGTGTTGAATTAACTAATAAATTCCACAATTTCAGTCATGGAAGTTTCTTAGTGAGAAGTGGAAGAGGCACTACTTGATGTAAGTTTTGTATTTTGATCACTTTCTGGATGAAAGATTGATTTAAAGCTCTGACAAGAAACAAATAAACACCATTTTTCATTTTGCTGCTGCAAGCACTTTTGACAGGCCATAGTATTACTTCTCTCTTTGTCTCTTTGTTTTGCACACAGCCAAACACTCCCTCTGTGCTAAGCCTTCCACACCAAGCTGGTTCATGAGCGGCTGCTGTTTCCCATTGTTTCTTGTTAGGACTCTATGGACCTCTGCAGTGTTTCCACTGAAATCTTTGAGGCTGCCCTGCTATTGCTCAATACAGAGCAGCTGCATAGGTGTCCTGCTGTCATCCATTCTCTGTAGGTCTCCTTGTGTGGAGTTATAGTCCAACAAACAAAGGATATTGGCATGCGGGCTGAGTTTGCTCTTCTTGTTACCATGCCATTTGATTTTCAGCAAGGTTTGCTGGTGGATGAGGAGATGACATATGTAGCCAGCTGTGTCCTTTGTTATCAGAGCCAGTCTTCAAGAAGCTGTGCAGACGTTCTTGTTTGGATATCTGCTAAAGAAGATTTACATTTTAGAATCTTAGAATTATTTGATTTCATTATTTTAGCATTTGAATATTCATTTAGATACATTTAGAAATGTTATTACTCATTGTTTGGGCTGTCATGACACTTGCATTTTTTTTCCATCAGAATGCTGACCCCACGCCCCGCTTCCTTCTTTGTAAGTTCAGCTCCTTTCAATACCTCGGGCTTTAGTTAAATGTCAGCTGCACACAGGGCCTTTCCCTTGCCACTGAATTGAAGATATATTCTTACTTGTTCTCTCTGACCAAACCCACAGAGAATTTGATATTTTATATGTATTTTTGAATTGTGTTGATTGTCTTTTCCCCACTGGCCTGCAGGCTCTGTGAGAGTACATCTCCATGGTTCACCACGATAGATGGCCCAGGACTTAACCTGGGGTTCCTATATGATAGGTGCTCAAATAAATACTTTGTAAATAAATGAGCACTTGACAAAATTAAGTTTCGGATACTATCATATACACAAAATAATATCTGAACAAAAAATGACCACGAGTATCAGGCTGACTCAGTTATCACTCCTGTATATTGTACTTACATTATTCTTTGAAAGGCATTTTCAATCATTTTAGGTTTTTGAGTACTAATTAAAAAAATCAACCTTCACACACACAGACACCCACATATGCATATAAACACACATTTATTATAGCACTGTCAATAAATTATCAATGCAATTTAAGTTACTTACCTGATGGAATTTCCACAACCAAAGATAAACACATAGAATATGCACTATTTTAAAGCCCTATTTTTTTTATACTAGAAAGAAACCAACTAATATTACAACTAACCTTAGAAGAAACTGTCATATTTATATCTACCTAGCCTACCAAAGTAAGAAATTCTTTAACTTGAAAAAGTTTAAATTGGAAAACCAACTCTAACTCTTCACAGACCCCTGAAGTCAGTATCTACATGTATGTCAAACAAAGTATTTCAGGGTATATACTTTGCTGAGAATCTGTCTTAGTCACTGAATGAAAAGGTAGAAGATACTGCTCAATGTTGAACAAATTTTAGTTATGTGTTCATTATTACTCTTCAGAACCTCATAGTATTGACTTTGCCTCCTATGTTCTCTTCCTCACCAACTCCCACTTCACCCTAGCATTTACTCAGTGGAACCTTATCAATATTTTTTTTTAAATAATATTTTATTGTGTTTTCGATGAAAGTTTACACAGTAAATTAGGTTTCCATTTGACAATTTTTATATAAATTGTTCAGTGATATTAGTTATGTTTTTCACAATGTGTCAACCTACTCTTTGTGTTCTGGTTGTTCCTTTTCCCTCTCATCTTTTAGTCCCAGTTTAACTATTACTTAAATATTCTGATGTAGATTAGGTCCATTCAGTATACATCCTCATATAAACTCTCATCTGCACTTTTGCTTACTAGCAATTGTCACAATTAAATAAATTCTAAAATAAATATTTAATGTCTGTCTCCCCAAGTAGGAGGCAAACTATAAATATCAGAGGCAGTATGTGCCTTGTTCACTGTTACATCCCCAAAGTACACACCCTTGCTTGGTACATACTAGGGTCTCAAGAAATGCTTACTGAATTGATTAATAATAACAGAATTGGGATTCCACCTTAAAAGAAAAGCAACATGAATTTTATACATTATGAGTTAAAATAATGACATGAACAGAATGCCATATAGACATCCCAAAGATGCATTAAAAACATTGAATTGTACACGTAAAAATTGTTGAATTGGTGTATGTTCTGCTGCGCATACTCTCAACAACAAAAATAAAATAAATTATAAAAAATACCGATGAAATGGAAACTAACATATTTTTAAGTAATTTTAAGATTCTGGACAGGACTGAGAAGTTTTAAAACTTATTAATATAACTTTTTGAAGTTGATTTTAAAAAAAACAAAAATTATTTTTAGCATTGATAGAGACTATCCCATTAAAATTTTTGTGGTCTAACTTAACATTGTTAGTATCATTTCCCCAGTATAAAGGCATCTACAAAATTATAATTGTAGTAAATGGAAAATAGAACAAAATATTTTCTCTCAAGTAATCTTTCATCTAAAGTTATACTTCCCCAAACTGGTGTTACTATTTTGGGGAAAAGTATAGTAGAATCAATTGCTTAATTTCTGACCCAGTAGTGAAAGTCATAGTGTAAGCAGTATCTTGCTTCTTTGGTCACGTGAGTATGATGAAACTTAGCAAATTATTGTGCAATGAGTAAGAACTGATTGGAGACTTGAAAAATCTCTCCTCTTGCCTCCCTCTCCTCCATGTCAAAGTTTACCTGACTTCAGTAAAACATGATACCCGTTGCCATCGAGTCCATTCCAACTCATAGCAACCCTGTAGGAAAGAGTAGAACTGCCCCATACGGTTTCCAAGGAGCGGCTGGTGGATTCAAATGGCTGACCTTTTGGTCAGCAACCAAGCTCTTAACCATTGCGCCACCAGGGCTCCATGATGTTAGGAAGAAATTCCTATAGAATATCCAACACGGTAATTTCTATTTCCTGTTTCTACTTTAGAAAGTTTCAGGATTTGAGCTAGAAATTTGCTTAGAAGCTTGCTAATGACTTGGGATCTTCCAGTCTGATGGATATTGCTAGAAAAAACCTAAGAACCTTTAAATTCTAGGTTGACCTTGAGTCTGCCTCCTAGATACCTTTACTCCCAAGGTACTCCAGAGATGTATAGTGCTGCAAAGGAAAACACTTCAAGTTCATCTCATAATAGCAATATAAAGTGTGAATGCATTAATATTTATAAAATTTAATGAAATAGGTACTATCATTAATTCCATTTTACAGATAAGAAGACTGAAATGTAGAGTTAAAGTCACTTGTCCACAAGGTCACACAGCTATTACATGAAATACATAGGATTTGAACCTAGGCCAGCTGGTTCCCTACAACTACATACAGCCCTCATGTTCAGAACTTGGAAACTGTAGCTTTATTTATGCCAGCCTAGTTCCCACCTAGCTGTATTTATCTTCATATTAACAGGCCTTAAAAAGTTCTGTTTCTCATTTAAGGTGGGTCAACACTGCATTGAGGATTTATGTTCAACTGTAGCACGATTCATAAATCAATGAACTTCAATTACTCCTTCAGATTTTGACAGAGTCTCTTGATTTTTATATATAAATGTTTATAGATGGCTTCTTAATTTCCTTCCAACCCTGAGAATATAACTTTTCTTAAGCAGTTAGCCTATTCAATCATTTACAGGTGATTTTAGTTTTTTCTTTATACTTTATATTTCTTTATATTTTCATTTTCTCCTTTGATTGCTCTAATTCTTGTATATTACTATTCTGACTATAAACAAGATTTATTAAAATGTAAATAATGAAAACTAAATCAACTCAAAGACAAATAAAGTTAGACTAGAACTAAAATGAACAATGGAAATGATCACGATCATTTACCAAATCCAAAACAACATTCTCAAAACCTATTTTAATGTGTTCTAGTATATTTTCTTCTTCAGGAACAGAGACTCACCTATCCAACCTTGAAAGAGCTAAGATCTTTGGAAGCCAATGACCTTTAAAAAAGATTTAAAATAGCATTTCAGATAAAATTGTCTAATTTCGTCAACCAGCTCTTCTCATCTTCTGCTTGGGTGCATTCATAAAAAAAAAAAAAATTCAGAGTATAAGCAAACTGGATGGAAGAAAAATCAGCCTCTTGGTAAAGCAGAGATGGAAATGAATTTGAATAAAACACACAGCTGACAGTGTGAGGACTAGATGGGATCACTAGGTAAAGTAAGCTTATCTTGCCAAACTTTATATTATAAAAGTTATAAAAAATAATGATAGAACATTGAAGACATTTAAAAAGATGGTAAGCATCATCATTATTTCCTTTGTAATTGCATTAAAAAAAAGAGTCTGCATTCAAATTGGAAGGGAACGAGGGTTGACGCAAAGCATATAATTAATTATCCTTGGTTATTTTACACTGTGGCTAATTCAGATGTTATTCTCTCAGGCAGAGAGGGAGAAACTTGATTTATTCAGTCTGGAATCCTATTCCCATTAAAAAAGAAAGGCTTCAGCATCTACTAACTGACACTTACAAGGCACAGCCCTGCTGTTCTCCCTGAAAGACAGGAAGCTGAATAGTAAAGAAGGAATGTTTTAAAATCAGCATTAAAAGTCCTTCATGTTGGAGTAAGGTATATTAATGGCAAAAGCTTGGTGATAAGATATTGCTGTTTAGCTTATTAATTTTTAAAAATTACTTTACAGAGGCTGTCCTGGTATATTCCAACAAAATGTCAAGCATTGGCTTCTTTCTGGTTGTGCTTTGACTTATTTAAAAATATATATATATTAAAAAATATATATATATATATTTGTTGTTGTTGTATCCCTTCAAATTGATTCTGACTCACAGAGGCTCTATAGGACAGAGAAGAACTGCCCCATAGGGTTTTCTAAGCTGAAATCTTTATGGGAGCAGATCACCAGGTCTTTTCTCCTGCAGAGCAGCTGGTGGGTTCAAACCACCAACCTTTCTTGGGTTAGCAGCCAAGCTCTTAACCACTGAGGACACTCTCCCCTCTCCTGTTTCTCCCTCTCTGCAAATAAATAAAAAGTTGAGAATAAATGGATAATAAAAAAACCTAAATTGTTGCATTAGAATGTTAACTGTTTCTGAGATGAGCCTGAGTTTAAGTTTGCAAAAAGAGCAGCAGATAAACCAATATGATAACATTTTTTTTTTAAACGGTGTGATTCCATTAAGCTACAAGTATATTTTGTTAGTAATTTTAACTGGTTTAAAGCTCTTTTTGTTAGTGGTCTCATTTCATATTGGCCTTCAATAAAGTTTCTGCCAAATGGTTACAATGATGGAAAAGATACGTGAAATGCCTAATACCTAGGGTATGCTTACTGCTGTAGGTTAAGACAAAATTTGAAGTTAATTATTTGTGGAAGGTTAGTGTAACTTTATCCATTGTTCCTAAGGATGCATTTAAAGGTCAAAAGAAACAACTCACTTGCCCAGGCCACACAAGTCAGTAGCACTGGGGTGGTGTTTGGGAGGGATTAAAATTCACAACTTCTGACGCCTAGTCCCTTAGGCCACACCCGTTTCAAACTGTCCCCAATAGATCAACTTTCTCCTTTCTGAAAGCACGTGTTACCTAATGATATTGTCGCTGAAAGATATGGCTTTCATATGTTCATGTGGCTAATCTTCATTGCTTGGAAAGAAGTAGTTCACTCATCTTAAAGTAGTTCACTGCGTTCTCAAAAATTTAAAGGTATATTTTCAAGGTTGTAAAAACTCCAAATTTGATCCCCTCCCCTTCTCTTTCTTTTATTTCTCAGTGTGTGTAGTCTGTTTTTTGTGTTTGTTTTTATTTTTTTAGCCGCCAAAGTTTTTATTACATAATCAATGTTTTTGAAAGTGAGGAAATTGAATGTATTTTCAGGATTGTAGATAGTAAGACTATTATAAATTATATCGATGACACATTAAAAGAGAAAGCCTAACTGCTGATTTTTCTGGAAAAAAATTGTCTATACCTTTAGCACTTTAGCTACAGCAGTAAATCAGCTGAGGTATTAGAATTTTACAATGTTCTTTGAGGAAGGTGAAATTATTATTAGCTTTTATATACTCCATTATTTTCACAAAGTGCTATAAAATAATTTCACTAGTTATTGTTTTCAACCTTCCTGTGTTGTGGTGTATGATATAATTTTTCTTACTTACAAGTCAGAAAAAAAAAAAAAGCTGAGGTCAAAGCAAGGTTTTGTATCTTATTCAAGGTCACATAATAAGCTTATGAGCATTAGTTAGAACTGAAAACAAATAATATATTTTATGGCATGACATTTTCTACTTTTCTACTCTTAACCATCACAACCTAATTCAAATATTACTTTTTTAATTCGATTGACCAATAATAAGATCTTTTAAGCATTTAGTTTTTATTGTGTGCTATGCTCAGTTGTTCTAAATTATTTAATTCTCACAACAGCCCTTTGAGGAAGCGTTATTTTACTCATTTTTATAAGGAGAGACTGAGATACAGAGAACTTAAATGTCATGTTTATACACAAGGAGTGTAGAGCAGTGGTTTAGAGTGGACATCAAAGTATAGACAGACCCCCACACCAGCAGCATCAATAACACATGGGTGTTTGTTAGAAGTGCAGCTCTTCAGGGCTCATCCCAGACCTACTGAGTCACAAACTGGAGATAGGGTCCAATGACGGTTTTGTGGGTTTTTTTTTTCTACAGGTGATTTTAATATAGACTCAACGGCCACAGGTATAACCTGAGAATCACTGGTTTAGAAGATAGATTCTGCAGGTAGACTGCTTGGTTTTGAGTCACAGGTTTTTCAATTACAAGCTGTGTGACTTCAAGCCATTGGTTTCTCAGGACCCGAGTTGGGTTCTCTTTAGAATGTGAGTGATGATAATGGTACTTCTTTGATGGTATTGTCACCAAGAATTAAATGTATGTAGAAAGCAGACCTCAGGCATCTAGTTTATCTTTTGTGATTACAAAATCCAAAACTCAGTGTACTTATCAATTGGATCTGAATTAATTAATTATACCAAGAGTCATTAATATACTATATTAAAGCGTTCTGCTTGGTGTCAGGCATTTAGTAAATGATCAGTTACTGGGATATCATATTATTAATACTAAGAATGATTATTATCATTATCGTTATCATTGCCAGTCATTATTTCACTTGTGGAAGACTAGGTTTACCTTTGACCTTTTGCTCAGAAATCCCTTTCTACCATTCTTTTGACAGGACTTCTTTCCACTGTCTTCTTGCTTGTACCCATCTGTTTTTGACCAGCTGTTGGTCCACCTGTTCTTTATAACTAACAGAGTTAGCATGTGGACAGCTTCCTCTGATCTACAGCCAGCCTGGCCCTCATTTCTGTCTTATTTCTTTAAGAAGAGATGCAATAGTGTGTTAAACTGTGTTGCTTGAGTATGGATTTAGTCCCTATGTAACATTATAAATTTGTGGCCCATCTTATTTGGTGCTTTTATTTTAGTTGAAGTCAATTAAAGTTTTACTAAAGAATATGTAACATGTTGTCAGATAGTGTTTATGCCTCATGGTTGTAACTTTTTTATACATTCAATGAGAACTTTCAAACATGATTCCCTACAAAATTTACATTGTATGTCATTTTTCTCTTTTCCTGTTTTCTTTCTTATAAAAAGTCTATGCTTTGATCAAAACATGAACAAACAAAAAAAATGTGTTACTCCATCAGTGAATATGTTCTCAAGCTGCAGACATTATGTTTTTCATTTATCATTCAGAGAAACTAATATAGAATAATGCCCTCCCTGCCACACATTTGTAGATTTTGTACTCATGAAATAGAGATTATTCTCTGGATTGATTGTTCCTTATTGATTTTATAGGACCACTGGTGGTGCAGTGATTAAGTGTTCAGCTGCTAACCAAAAGGTCGTCAGTTGGTATCCACCAGCCACTGCTTGGAAAAACTATGGGGCAGTTCCACCCTGTGGAATTTTTTTTTTTTTTTTTCATTATTATATGTCTGCTTGGGTTATCTAGACAAAAAAAAAAAAAATCTGTTTATTTTCATTCTTCCAGGAGCATTCAGCATAGTAATATTGAAAAAGGGATAAGTTTAAATATCAAGTCACTCTATTACCTTTTGAATACCTAGGAAGGCACCAAAAAAAAAAAAAGTTTAGGGCAATTTAGGATGGTGTTTTAAAAAATCTGAACAAAGGATTTATGCCTCACAAGCAGAGAACAAAGTTGGATATTTCTGAATGTTCTCCATAGTGTATGTATGTACGTATGTATGTATTTTCACTGAAATTTTACAAGATTAGATTTTCATGGGGTAGTCATGAGACCTGTATGAGTGTAGCCTTCTCTGGTCTTCATTGTCCTTGGACGTGATCATCTCAAGATGCTTTAGAGCTCTGGATTAATGTTCAAATATTTTATTTAATTGGTAAACAAACAGTAAAAAAAATAGGATTTTTCCATGCCCCCATTTTTCTCCAATCATACTGAGAGTTGATAGTTCACTATAATGTGCTAAATAGAAGAAAGAGAAGAAGAGGAGGAGTAGGAAGAAAAGGAATAAGAGGAGGAAAAAACTACTAGATAGAAGAGAAAAATGCTTACAAATGAATCACTTTAGACTTAATTGTTTATCAGCTACACTTCTGATTTTGAGGTATTATCTTCAAAAATAAAAATAAATTATACTACCTACTTAAATTTTTAAATAATAAAAACCTTAATAAATCATATAATTTAGTGGATATGCCACATAGCTGTGGTTATTCAAAGCATCAAAGAATTTCATTAATAGTTGTTAGGAAATGAAAAATAATGCATATTCTATGACAGACGTGTAAGTGCCCATGTGTGTTCATAATTAGACAAAGAACAGTGCTAAGAGAAATCACGTTTCTCATCTTCTAGTTGTAAGAATTGCATGTTAAACACTTTAAATTATTCCATTTAATAAGGCTTTTGTCTTGTACCTGATTCGCATTTATATGTTCTCTCTTTTACTTTGTCCATGTTCATATTCCTAATCAGTGACTTTTAAAAGTAGCCAGGAACTTGGAAAGTTGGTTTATTAATAATGGGAGACTGAAGTACATTATTTTTCACCAATTGGTAATGTAAAGAGGTTTTTTAAAGTCAACATATAAACCTAGGGGACATTTAATGGAATTAATGTTCCCTGATGGTAAATGTAAAAAGACTCAAGAAGCAACATGCCTCTGGCTTGAAATACATTCTAGCTTTATTACTTATTCCAAAATTAAAATCTTTATTAACTGGTTATGTATCCATTAATGAAAATGAATGTTTCCCCTAAGTATACAATTTACTAGGCCAAAAAATACATGTTATCACTGGAAGATAATTTTCAACTTTTCTTATAATTTCTTAACATCGTAAGCATTGTCAGCCAATGGGTTTGATTTCTTATTCTCTGTTAGCACTAACCATGTTCCCTTAAAAATGTTACTTTATCTTTCTAAGCCTCCCTTTGCTTATGTGTTAATTGAAGATAGAAATGCTTGTAAATACCTAACAGGGAGGAACATATGAGATAAATTAAGCAAAGTAGCCTTAAGTGGCTGTATGAATGTAAGTCACTGGAGTGTTCACTTTTGGGTCCATTTCTGCATCCCACATATTCATTTTATATCTTTCATTGCTTATACCTTAGATGAAGCTTCATACTAACAGAAGAGTAGCCAACTTCTTTCTTTTTATTCATTTCCATTGGCCTTATTTGTAAAATCTTACTTAGAGGAGAGCTTTCAATAAATATAATCCATGTGAATGAATGATTTTCAAGTAGAAACTGGATAGGCAAAAAATATGCTAAGAGTGTGAGGATTCTCAGTTGTAGTTTACATTTATTATTTTCTGTTTACCCACCACCCTCCCATTCTGTCCAGCTTCAACAGATAATTGTATTTTTTTCTCTTTCTTGTACTTGAACTGTATTTACCTTTTAAAACTTCAACAAATCATTTCACCTTTATCACTTCTTCACAAAAGTTCTCTACTACTTTATAAATATGTTAAACTCAAATGTTAAATGGTTGAACTAAATGATTTCTAAGCAATATGCAAGTATATTTAGGGAGAAGAAGAATAAAGGCAATTTACTGAAATAAAATCACGAGACTCTTTGTCTAATGATGTGTATTAAATTCTAACATTTTCTAATGAGTAAGGAATAATATCTGAGTCAGAAAACCACAGATTTTTCTGTGAATTAATAGAGAACACAAGAACAACTCTGAAAGTGATATCACTTGTGTAATAATTAAAATGACTTAGCAGAGGTCGAAATCAATACCCTTACATACCCGTCATTTTGATATAGTCAATTTAAGGTCTGCCTTGCAC
This sequence comes from Trichechus manatus latirostris, assembly GCF_000243295.1. Taxonomy (NCBI): domain Eukaryota; kingdom Metazoa; phylum Chordata; class Mammalia; order Sirenia; family Trichechidae; genus Trichechus; species Trichechus manatus. Next base: position 1,620,886 of record NW_004443948.1, on the reverse strand, counting down.
CTGTTCATGTCAGTGTTTTCTGCTCTTTTCAAGACTGGATAGTGATTTAGGAAGGTAACCAGGGAGGTAGAGGAAGGTGATTTGACCAAGAAAATTTAAAAGAACTAGGCCAGTAATTACACATAATTTCCACCAACCTACCCTTCACTTATTATTCAAATGAGTGATTGTCTTCTTTCCTGTCTATGTGTATCACATGGATTTCATGCTACCATTTCACTAGTGTGAAAAGTAGGTCAGGCACTTTACATATATATTATTTCTAATTCTCTCAACAGCCTGTTTGGTAGACAGTAATCCCTTCAGAATTTTACCGATAATGAAACTAAAGCTTGTAGTGGTTTTGGATTGTTCACAGTTGAACAGCTAGAAAGTAGTTTAATTAAAATGAAATTCAAGTCTGATTGATTTCAAACTCTGTATTTTTTCACTACACTAGGTTTTATATACATCAACCAAAATTCTTCTATTGGATATGCTATAAGACAGTTCTTGGAGGAGCAATGTCAATGTGAGATACACCTTTCCCTGGAGTTTCATGTTCTTCAAAAATCACTGACAGCTTCTAAGATCAAGGACAAAAGAAAAATCAAAAAACAAAAACAACTCATTGGTACTGGTACTGTGATTTTCCTAAGGTTTGGCATCCTCATTATACAGGAAATTGGATTTCCCTCAACAAATATTGTTGTAGTTGTTAGTTGATTAGTTTCTGTCAAGTCAGCTTCAACTCATGGAGTCCTTACATATAACGGAACGAATGTATGTTTTTGTTGTTGTTAGGTGCCATCGAGTTGGTTCCAACTCATAGTGACCCTATGTACAACAGAACAAAACACTGCCCAGTCCTGCGCCACCCTCATAATCATTGCTATGTTTGGGCCCACTGTTGTAGCCACTGTGTCAATGCATCTCATTGATGGTCTTCCTGTTTTTCTCTGACCCTCTACTTTACCACGCATGATGTCCTTTTCCAAGGACTGGTCCCTCCTGATTACATGTCCAAAGCACATAAGATGAAGTCTGGTCACCCTTGCTTTGAGTATAGCACTCTGGCTATACTTTTTCCATGACAGATTTGTTCGTTTTTCTGGCAGTCCATGATATATTCAATATTCTTCACCAACACCATAATTCAAAGGCATCAGTTCCTCTTCAGTCTTCTCTATTCATTGTCGAGCTTTCGCATGCATATGAGGCGACTGAAAATACCAGGGCTCAGGTCAGGTGCACCTTAGTCCTCAAAGTGACATCTTTGCTTCTTAACACTTTAAAGAGGTCTTTTGCAGCAGATTTCCCCAATGCAATGCGTCATTTTATTTCTTAATTGCTGCTTCCGTGGGCGGTAATTGTGGATCCAAGTAAAATGAAATCCTTTAGAACTTCAATCTTTTCTCCCTTTATCATGATGTTGCTTATTGGTCCAGTTGTGAGGACTTTTGTTTTCTTTATGTTGAAGTGTAATCCATACTGAAGGCTGTGGTCTTTAATTTTCATCAGCAAGTGCTTCAAGTTCTCTTAACTTTCAGCAAGCAAGGTTATGTCATCTGCATATCACAGGCTGTTAATTAGCCTTCCTCCAATCCTGATGCCATGTTCTTCTCCATATAGTCTTGGATTATTTTCTCAGCACACAGATTGAATAGGTATGGTGAAAGGATACAACCCTGACTCACACCTTTCCCGATTTTAAACCAAGCAGTAACCCCTTGTTCTGTTCGAACAACTGCCTCTCCATCTATGTACAGGTTCCTTATGAGTACAATTAAGTGTTCTGGAGTTCCCATGCAGTGTTATTCATAATTTGTTATGATCCAAACAGTCAAGCCTGTTTGGTATTCTCTTTCTGGTATTCTTTGCTTTCAGCCAACATCCATCTGACATCTGCAATGATATCCCTTGTTCCATGTCCTCTTCTGAATCAGGCAGGAATTTCCGGCAGTGCTGCAGCAGTTTTTTAATTATCTTCAGCATAATTTTACTTGCATGTGATATAAATGTTATGATTCAATAATTTCCACATTCCGTTGGATCACCTTTCTTTGGAATGGGCAAGAATACAGATCTCTTCCAGTTGGTTAGCCGGGCAGCTGTCTTCCAAATTTCTTGACATAGATGAGTGAGCTCTTCCAGTGTTACATACATTTGTTGAAATATCTCAATTGGAATTCTGTCAATTCCTGGAGCCTTGTTTTTCGCTAATGCCCTCAGTGATGCTTGGACTTCTTCCTTCTGTACCATCGGCTCTTGATCATATGCTACCTCCTGAAATGGTAGGATGTCAACCAATTCTATTTGTTACAGTGATTCTTTGTGTTGCTTCCATTTTCTTTTGATGTATCCTGCATCATTCAACATTTTGCCCATAGAATCCTTCAGTATTGAAACTTGAGGCTTGAATTTTTTCTTCAGTTCTTTTCAGCTTGAGAAATGCTGTGAATGTTCTTCCTTTTGGTTTTCTAAAGTCCAAGTCTTTGCACATTTCACTATAATACTTTGCTTTGTCTTTTCGCCCTTTGAAATCTTCTGTCAGCTCTTTTACTTCATCATTTCTTCCATTCGATTTATCTATTCTGTGTTCAAGAGCAAGTTTCAGAGTCTCTTCTGACATCCATTTTGGTCTTTTTTTAAAAAAAAAATATTATTGCACTTTAGGTGAAAGTTTACAGCACAATTAGTTTCTCATTCAAAAATTTATACATAAATTATTTTGTGACATTGACTGCAATCCCTACAATGTGTCAGCACTCTCCCCCTTTCCCTTTACACCTAGGGTTCCCTCTGTACATTCATTAAGGTTTCCTGTCCCTTCCTGACTTCTTTTTTAAATTTTTTTATTGTACTTTAGATGAAGGTTTAAAAAACAGTTTCTCATTAAACAGTTAGTCCACATATTGTTTTATGACATTGGTTAACAACCCCGCAACATGTCAACACTCTCCCTCCTTGACCTTGAAGACCTTTTTTTTGGTGAAAATATACATAGCCAAATATACACCATTTTGAAAGTTTCTACATGTACAATTCAGTGACATCACTTACATTCTTCCAGTTGTGCTGCTATTCTCACTATCGTTTTCCAAATTATTCCATCAC
>NW_004443948.1:1575029-1616977 GCF_000243295.1 Trichechus manatus latirostris | reverse complement strand
AATCTTGTTGTTTATCTTTTGGATTTCTAATTGTTGTTTTTTTTATAATTTCTAGTTGTGAATTTTATTTTGACATTTTGTTCCTGCAGTATTTTCCTGAATTCTTCCATTTTTTTGTCTGTATTTTCCGTGAAATTGTCTGCCTTTTCCATGAATTTGTCTTTTTTTTCTCATTTTTTTGTCTGCTTTTTGCTTCAATTCTTGGATAATTCTGAGTATTAGAGATTTGAATTCGCTATTGGGTAGTTCTAGTGCCTTTTCTTCTACTGGAAGGTCATCCGGTGTTTTATTTTGGATGTCTACCGGAACCATCCTGCCCTGTTTTTGTAAATGTTTTGATATTGTCTGCTGTCTTCGGGGCATTCAGTAGTTATTTTTCTCATTTATTGATTGTAGATTTGCTTGTTTCATCCTTTTGTTTTTAATTTGGCTACGTCTGAGCAGGCGGGCTGTGTGTTCTTTGTTGTTTGCTTATCTGTGGGCGTGATACTTTTCACCTCCTTCTCCAATTGACAGGGTCAGTCGCCCAGATATGGTACAGCAGGGCAGGTCTAGCTAAAGAGGAGTTGCTGGGATGAGTTGTTTGTGGCACTTGCAGCCACCAGGGTGAGTCGGTAATCAGTGCAGGGCAGGTTCCGGTAGGCCGTGCCTGTGCTGCTTGGTGGTGTGATGTTAAGCGCACAGTGCAGGTAGGCAGGATGGAGGGGGGAGATTGTGATGTGTGGAGCTAAGATGGGTATGGGAGAGAGGAGAGAGGAACAGGAGCCAAAAACATACAAACAAAAAAGAGTACTAAGGGAGCTTGCCATTGGAGTGGAGAGATGAGGGACTATGACATGGAGAAAAACAAAAAGAGGAAGAAGAAAAAGAAAAGAATGAATAAAAATTAGATAGAAAAATGAACAGGAAAGCTCCCAGGGATCCCACAGCGTGGCTACAAGGTCTGGGGAAGTTTTTCCCAGGTGTTGAAGTACAGCCTGGCTAGGAGGCGTAGAGGTATTCAGCACCAGGTATCCAGGGGACAGGAAGAGAAGGAAGGTATAGAGAGACAAGAAACTGAGTAATGAAGAAAGACAAAAGAGAAAAAGAGGGAAAAGAAAACAAAACAAATTTTAAAAAAGAACAAGAAATCCCCCCCAAAAAAGAAGAAAAAAAACCCACAAGAAAAGAAATGCCTTCAGGGATCCCTCTCTGCATCTGTGCAAGCTGAGGGGATAGGTCCTAAGCCGCACAGCACCGCACAGCCAGAACAGGCTCCCAACTTGAGAAAAGAAAAAGAAAACAAACAAACAATTGAAAACAAACAAACAAAAAGCCCTGGGATCCCACCAGCATGGCAGCACGGACCGGGAAGCAGTTCCACACTCAAATGGAGCTCCACAGCCCCTCAGGAAGAAGCAAAGATCGTGCACGGAGCCAGGTATTTGAGCAGAAGCAAGGGGAGGTGGTGAGAGGTAAGGAAGGAATCAAAAGAAGCGGAAAAAAGCAATACCAGCAGCCAACAAATGGCACTCAGGGAGTCAGCCGGTGTCGGTGGGTGGAATCCAAGCAGCTGGTGCTTCCCGGCCAAGAGACTGTGGCCGCGGGAAGCAGAGGAGGCCGAGTGGGGGTGAAGAAGGGTAGGGGGTGGGAAAGCGTATATCACTGTTTATCAGTTGTTCTGTCTCCTGCTGGAAGCTCCATGAAACTGCTTTCTCATACCCTCTATTTGCTGGTCTCTGATAGGAGTCCAAGATGGCTGATCCGTGCTGCATTAGCTGGTAGGGGTCTCTCCATTTATGTCTCCTCGCTCTCTATTCTCTGTCAGTTTCTTATTCCATTTGGTGCTTGGCTGAGTTCTTTATCTCTTCATTTGATGTTTAGGATTTCAAGATTGCTGTTTTCTCTGTTTGGCTTAGTTTTCCGGATCTTTGCTGTGGAGCGACGGCATGGTGCTTCTGCCTAGAGTGCAATGTTGCCGGAAGTCTGTCTTTTTTTGTTTTTTTTTCTGTCTTTTTAATTACCTTTTGTTTTCTTCATGGTTGGTATCCTTGATGTCATTAGTGTTCAACGAGTCAAATTTATTCTCGATATGGTCTCGAAGTTCAGGTGGGATATACTGAAGGTTGTACTTTGAGTCTTGTGGACTTGTTTTAATTTTCTTAAACTTCAACTTGCATATGATCAGTTGATGGTCTGTTCTGCAGTTCATCCCTAGCCTTGTTCTGACTGATGATATGTGCTTCTTCATCATTTCTTTCCACAGGTGCAGTCATTTTGATTCTTGCGTATTCCATCCACAGACGTCCACGTATATAATCGCTGTTAATGTTGTTAAAAAAGCGTATTTCCACTGAATAAGTCATTGGTCTTCAAAAATTCTATCATGCAATCTACCATGTTATTTCTCTCAGAAGGCCATATTTTCCTACTGATCCTTTTTCTTTGTTTCCAACTTTCTCATTCCAATCACCAGTAATTATCAATGCATCTTGATTGCATGTTTGATCAATTTCAGGCTGCAGAAGTTGGAAAAAATCTTCAATTTCTTTATCTTAGGCATTAGTGTTGGTTTATAAATCTGAATAATAGTCGTATTAATTGGTCTTTCTTGTAAGCATATGAATATTATCCTATCACTGACAGTGTTGTATTTCAGGATAGATCTTAAGATACTCTTTTTGACAATGAATGCCATGCCATTTCTCTTCAATTTGTCATTCTTGCCACAGTAGACCATATGACTGTCCAATTGAAAATAGCCAATTCCAGTCCATTTCAGCACATTAATGGTCAGTGTATCAATCTTGAAGAGTTCCATTTCATTTCTGACAACTTCCAATTTTCCTTGATTCATACTTTGTACATTCCAATTTCCATTTATTAATGGATATTTTCAGCTGGTTCTTCTGAGTCATTGGCACTGGCACTGTGATTTTCCTAAGGTTGGGAATCTTCATTACAGAGGGAATTGGATTTTCCTCTGCAAATGTTGTTGTTTTTAGTTGCTATCAAGTCAGCTTCAACTCATGGCGTGCTTATGTATACAGAAGGAATGTACACTTTCCCTAAATGTCACAGTGTACAATGAGGAAAACAGAGATTCCTAGTCATACTTATAAAATTCATAACTTGTGTGAGTTCAAAACCTTCATTTGTAAAAAGTAAGGATTAGGATTCTTATCTCTCTTGGATGTAAAGAACTTCAAATGAGATACTATAAATGAAAGTACATTTTACAATAAAAGTCCTTAATCCCTTTACAAATGTGTTCACTCCCATCAAACTCAATACTTTTTCAGTAATATATTGAAGTGCTCCAATGTTTCCCACAATTTAGAGCTAAAAAGATAAAATATGTAGTTTATGTGATTTTATATACAGTTCTTATTTGGTATAAGTAATCTGACTCTGTCATGGAAAATTTGGTTTCTTTTACTTATTGAATAAATGTTTATTGAGGTCCTACTAAGAGTTATGCACTGTGCTGAGAACTGGTACTAAAATCACCAATAAAGCAAACCCTCTTCCCTCAGTGGAGACTACAATGCAATACAATACAGTGTATATGCTGTGATAACTCGAGATAAACTTGATCAAGTTTTGGAGGGGCACAGAAGATGAGGTCTGAGCTGAAGGATGAGACATGGAAAGAGACTGGCAAGAGAAGTCAGAGGGAAACACTCTTATAGAAAAGGTGAGGCCAGGGTGCAAGGTATACCCAAAGAATCAGGGAAATGGTAACACCTGCATTTTTATAATAGATACTCTCAAGGGTTTGCATCTTCTGTAATGGTCCATGCTCTCAAATTGTATACAGGTAATTTCTGTTGCAGGACATATTCTAATTGATTATCGATGTCACAGAAGAACCATCCATAAAAAATTATTAACCTTTTAATCAATAAGTAAAAACATGAAAAAGGCTCATACCACCTTCTCTTAATCCCTTTGCCCTCAGATAATCTTTGGAGCATTGTACTGCACAGAGTAAGGATGCTTTTGCCTGCATGCTTAAATTATTGATCAAAACTGTCATTACCAATTCTTCAAAGTAGATACATTTTGATTGAGTAGAAAGAAATGTTTAAATGGATACCTGACTGTGAAGAGAATGGTTTTGCAAATTTCTCCAGTCTTCCTAATTAAAGTTCGTATGGTATTGCAAGATGAATTGTTCTCTTCTGTTTTTAATATCACAATTTAAAATGTGCATAGAAATTACAAACACAGGAGTCAAAAGCAGCAGAGATTGATAACAGTCCTTCCACTACTAACTTAGATGTTATTTGGGGGTCGGAGAGAAACTTTTATGAAATAGGTTTGATTGAGTGAGAGAGTTAAGTTTTACCAGGCTTTCTGTATTTGGAAGAAAGATTTATGATTCTAATCTCAGTAGCTCTCTCAGGAAGTTAGGTTCCCACAGAACACAGGAAATGATGTATTTTTCTATAGCACTAAAGGACACATTATGTATTAAAGACTATATCTGAAAGTCAGTCTGTTTTGAAGCAATTCAGCTGCATTATTAACTAGATCATAGCAACTTTTATAGTTTCCAAAGTGATATTAAAGATCAATTTAACAGTTTTTAACAAGAAGATCCCTTTTAAGATGTCATCGTATAAAGCTCATGATTAATTGCATGGATATCCATATGAAGTACATTGTCTACCCCATCTTCAAGACACGTACTAGATGCATGTGGAGTAACCAAAACTTCAGAGACCACACTATTTGTTTGCTACTGTCTTACCAACTTTCATGTCCAGAGAGTGTCCCAGGAATGGCATTTCAAGGCATATATTTTCTCTGAAAACTGCTATTTCCTTTCTCTGAATGGATGACTGTGTTGTCTTAATACAAATAATAATAATAAAAAAACAGATTTTCAATTTTAAAGTGTGATGATTACCTATTTAAGAATTATGTCTAAAATACTCTATAATGCAACTGCATAAAAATTCCTTTAATCTTTTTAATATATTTTTAGCCAACACTACAATTACTATTTCATGCATTGAAACCTTTCATAGTTCACCTTCATTATATGGTTATACTAAGTAACTAACCTTGCTATTTGGAAATTATAAAATCTAAATATGCATGAAACACTAATTGAGAAAACAAAGATAAATATGCAGACTTAACTGTAGTTGAGAATTAGATGACAATACTTGGGCGGTTCTAGGCCACTGAAAATATGATGCTTTTAAAAAAGCATTTTTACTTATGCATTTCAAGATATGTGACTATGAGGATAGCACACCCTGGAGTGCTTTTATTTCATAGGTTTATAGTTCAAACTCTAAACCACCCATTTTAATGGGAAAAATGATCCCAGGGTTTTCTATGTGTTGTCATAATACGATGCACTAGTGTTTTCTTGTTCACTTTAGAAATTTCCTGAGACTTGCTTTTTCAGTGACAATTCAATTTTACATTTATAAAATCTCCCATGCATGAGATAACACAACTTAAAGCATTGTTTCTTTTTTTCTCCTTTTAAAAAATCTTTTACACAGTGATTCTCTATTGGTCCCTCCTTGGATGCGGAATATAGTTTCAATGGGGTGTTTAATTCTCTTACTGCTCACACCACAGTCAGGAGGTTGGCTGCAGCTGCCTTTCCAAGGAAATTCATAAGGTTTGTCTTGAATATATTTTATTTCTTGACAAAGGTCTTTGCTTTTACAAGCTTTATGATGGGTTTATACTTTATACAAGATGGCTTTTTAAAAACATCCCCCAGCAGTCGTTTAAAATAGAGTCAAAATACTTTTCTTTTGCAGGAGTTTTACCCCAAAGGCTAGTACATTATATACATTTCCTGCCTTACTTTTCATTTTAAAAGATTTATCCTTAATCCCAGGCATATTGGACCATTATTCAGATAGAGTATCAAGTTTTCTCAGCCTAGTGGCATACTGGCCGCCCGCATCTTGCCACAAGAGTAGCTAGAAGCAGGTCTCTGCCCTGTAGGTGGTTTAAGCCAGAGAAGTTTGACTCTTCCAGGTGGGAAATCAACCTGTCAGGGAAAGTCATGGAAACATGATTAGTTTACTAACTTCATTAAATGAAAACGTTTGCAACACAGGGTTCCCTTTGCTCTCAGCGTCTGCCATTGCCAAACAATCCAGTGTTTCATGGGCTGAGTGGAATGCCATGTGTACTCCCAGCAGGAGGACATTCCAGAAGGCTTGTGGGTTTCCCTTACCTTGTGATCTTGTGGACTTCATGTTCAATGCCCTATTCTGGTGATTCCTTCTTCCCTCTCTTTCTCAAACCTTCTCAATAACCTACAACCAAGGGTACGTTAGGAATAAAATGAAATGGAGGTTGCTGTATTCTTTTCAGATCTCGATAAATCTTTTTAAAGATATATATATTATCAGCTTTCAGCTTCTCAAATATAGCATTTCTAATGGCTAAGCCCATCACCCTCGAGGTTTGCCTTAATTTCCTAGAAGAAATTCTCTAAAATGAGTGAAATTAACTAAAAAAAAAAAAAGGATAGATTTCATTACTCCAAATGCCTCATGTTTGGGGGAGGGGTGCTCTTGAGCTCTTATTTAAGTGTGTTTAGAACTGCATCGTTATAGCTTGAGGATTATAAAGTATGCATTCAACTTGCTTGGTGGTAGTTTAAACTGTGGAAAATTTGAACCAAATGTGTATATATAGTGTTCCCCTCCTCTAGGTTTTAAATAGCAGACCGTGGATCATTTAAATGCTAGGAGTAGCCTATTATTTTAAACTTAAAATCATTTTTTATTTTAAAATGCTAGGGTAACCTTTTATTTTCTACTTAAAATTATTTCAATAGCGATGTCCAATGAACTAAACTCTTTTTTCTTAGAGAATTTTTTAATTATCACACAGACACACACAAAACCTCATTTAAGTAGGAAGAAATGTTTCCTTGTCCTAAGTAATGAATTTTAAAGAGTCCTTTCTTATTAATGGAATTGACACACTCTGTTTATTCAGAAAGAGTTAGAGAACACATCAGTAACAAGCACTAGTCTACATTTTAATATTTAAAGTTCTTGAATAAGGTATTATTCATATGCCATATGATACCAACAGTTAATTAAGTTTTATACTTCCTTTTTTATGTAGCTGTCTATAGATAATTGTTTAGTGAGTTAGAAACACATTTAATAAACATTCAAAATAAATGGTGCTAAAATTTCAAATAAATGACTCAATTTCTTTAGTATTCAGTGAAGTAAGCTAGTCTGTAAGCTGATTTTTAATATAAGACTTTGGCTAATTGATTTTTTTTCTTTTTTTTTTACAACTAAGTGTTTCTTAATAAGGCCATTTGTCTCAATAGTGCAAGTTACAATACTTCTTTGGTACAATCCTGAAGTAAAGGTAGGATAAATAGGTTATATATTTGATTACTACTTTATCTTCCTGTTAATTGTTGGTTATTGTCCTCTTTACTAAGTAGCCAATTATTATCAAAGAAAAATGACAATATAAAATATATGAGCCCTCAGGATTATTATACACTGTTTTGGGAAAAGCTACTCTAGATTAGATATAACATGAAAAGAAGATATTTAATAATACAAAACGATCCTTATTAAACACATAAAATCATAATATTTGACAATGTTCTGTTGTCATCCCAAGATATGAACCGTCTTTTATTCATTCCACTTGTAAACTTAGAGGCAATTAAACATACATACAACTACATAAAAATATATAAAACTAACTACGTTTCCACAACCTTATTTTAAGTGTGTGAGTGTGTGTGTGTGTGTGCATGTGCGTGATGGGAAACTGTAAAATACTACATCGAAATAGCTAGATACAGAATTGATGTAATGGCATAAAAAATAAAATTGCAGGCTTTTACTTCTTGGAAATATGAATGGATTTATTTAGTAATGTTTCCAATTTTATAACTTTTGAATAGCATTTTATAGAAAATACTGCTATTTCAGGTAGGAATCAGATGAACTTTTTATAGAGGACTTGAGTTTAAGTAGTTACTACAGAGTCTGTCTACAGCTCCGTGATGTTGGTATAGAGACAGCATCCCCGAGTTAACAGTAATCAATATAAAAGGCTCCAGAGGATTGGAAAGAAAAATGGGGCTGGAGTTGTTCAAGGGGTGGCACTGTCACCATATCTCCTCTGCTTGTTGTATAGCTTATACAAGTGAAAACCCTTGAGTAGTGACAAGTGATGTTTCTATTCCCATCAATCAGCATTGAGCAAACTATTCTAGAGGGGATGACTGCTTTTCAGAGAGTCTAGTGGGGTATAATTGGGTTTCAGTTGTATTAAGGGATCCATCAATATAGTTATAAAGCATGGCTCCGTACACAAAACCATCTGCACTCTGTTTATGCACATCTCACCTATATACATAGCCATGAAATATATAAAGGCAATACCACTTAGGAATGAGTATAATGCCATCATACATATAAAAACACATTAAGAACTCTGCCTTCAATACAAATATAACTTGTTACCCAATTATGAGTAAGATTAATTTTGAAATATTTTCCTAGAAGTGGGAACAAATTTGTGTTGAAACAGCTTGCTCTTATCATATAATCATGCTCCTTGTGATTAGACTTATATATCTTACTTGGTAAGAGTAGCAAACTCCTGGTTTTAATATAGTTATTGTTCAGTAAATATTTAGTAGTGTGGTGCTTAAACACTATCTAGTCTTATGAAAAAAAATTCACATTATAGTCATTTTATACATCAGAAAACTGAAAATCAGAGAGGTTGAGTATCTGATCGAAGACCACATGATCATGAGATTTCCAAGCCAAGATACAAAGGCCGCTCTCTTTCACATGGAAACTAGCTCTATTTTCATTGCAGTAAGCTGCCTTCATTATTAACACTATTGTCTAATAAATTAACTAGGTTATATTTTATTTACAAACTTATGGCCTCATTCAATCTTAAATTCATTCTTGCTGTTGTTGTTGTTTTGGGGTGCCACAGAGGTGATTCCTCATAGGGTTTCCTAGGCTGTAACCTTTATGAAAGCAGATCATCAGGTCTTTCCCCCACCGAGCTGCTGGTAGGTTCAAACCAGCAAAGTTTAGGTTAGCAGCCCAGGGCTTAACTGTTGCACCACCAAAAGAAAAAAAAAAAAAAAGAAAAGTTGCCATCTGGTCAATTCAAACTCATAGCAACCCTATAGGACAGAGCTGAACTTTCCCATAGTGTTTCCAAGAATATAATTTTTATGGAAGCCGACTACCACATCTTTCTCCTGTGGAGTGGCTGATAGGTTTGAACCCGCCCACCTTTCAGTTAGCAGCCACACACTTTAAGCACCTGGTAAGAATAGCAAACTCATGGTTATATTAATTATATTAAATAATTCGCTAACTTACCTGTGATGGGCCTTTCATTTAGTTTCTCACTCAACACTCAACACTGTGCCACCAAAACAAAAAAAAAAACCAAACCCATTGCTGTTGAGTCAATTCCTACTCACAGTGACCCTATATAACAGAGTAGAACTGCTCCATAGGGTTTCCTAGGCTGTAATCTTTACAGAAGCAAATTGCCAGGTCTTTTCTCCCAGGGAGCCACGGGTGGATTTGAACATCCAACCTTTTGGTTAACAGCTAAGCCCTTGACTATTGCACCACCAGGGCTCTTTAAAAAATCACTAGGAGGCTGTTTTACCAGAACTTCATATGATCTTCAACAGGGCATTGAGGTTGCATTCAATTACCACAACCCACCCCAAATTACTTTTACGTTTTTTCACCCCTAATCAAGTTAGGAATACAGGAATGCTTTCTGGAATATATTTGGTCTTTAGTGGAAAATGTTGAAGACAATTGCTCAGCACGTTATACTACATGGGTTCTGGGGGAAAATCATTTACAACATACTTACATTTTCCATTTTGCCTTGCTGTAACAAATTTTGTTTCACCCTGGAGCTCTCCAGGGGGGATTGTGAACTGCGAAGCTGCCACGATAAACAATTCTCTGGACTTTATACCCACTGAGTAAGAAATTATCCATGGTAGTTCCAACACTCAATGTATATATGTGTAAGAACATGATGCTATAATATTTTCAGTGCTGATTTCTAGCATTTTTTTTATTACTGGGTTGGTGTGAAAAGATTTAGTTGCATATATGAAATTACAATAATTATTAGAAGCAAAGATGATGTAGGCTATATAGTAAATAATTCACTAACTTACCTGTGATGGACCTTTCATTTAGCCTTTTACTCAACGCTGTTTTATTGAATCTCTGCTGTGTGACAGACATACATTTAGTAGCAGATCTATAGTGAGTAAATATAGGCACCATCTTGACTTTTCTAGCACGTTGAATCTTTATAAACAAAATACTACCCAAATAATGATTTAATTAGAGCTGCGATGATGGTTATGCTAACCTATTCTCAATGGTCACTGAGACGTGACAATTAAGCTGATATCCTGCAAATAGTAAATATTTACTGAGTACTTACTATATGTCATATACTGTTACGCGTGTTGGAGAAATAGAAGTCAACAAAACATAGGTATTTATTTTCTGATATAGAAGCCATCGGACTATTACCATTCTTGTAAATTAATCATAGATAACTTTTTTCTTCTTTGCTCTCCACTATTCATTTAAGAGTTTCTCTTTTGCTTTTTATAATTTTCCCACACCAGACAGCATCCTACACAATGGGAAACTGATACTACATTTATCTATGCTTGTGGGAATTCATAGCTCGTTGCCTTTAAAAGCAGATGATAATTTTATTTAATTGTACACCATATTTTAATCCAAATTTTAATTCATTATACTGTAGTTTTTAAAGATCCATAAACAATTACAAACACCAACACTGGGATTTAAACATAACCAGAGAATAAATCTGAAAACAAAGTGAGTTATTGGAACACACAGCCTTGAAAACCCTATAAGGCAGTTCTACTCTGTCCTCTGTGGCTGGCAGCGGCCCTAAGAGTTAGAATCAACTCAAGGGCAACAGGTATGGTGTTTTAACGGATATAGCAAAACTGAAATGTGTTATGACTTTTTAAATATAACAGTATAAATTATTGTGAGCCATGCTGATTTGTGTGCTAATATTTACTGATACTTGAATAGTAGTCAGAAACCTTTGAAAGGCTTTGTCATAATTTCATGGAATTTACACTGTGTGTGTATATGTGCATATGTATATATGTATATAAATATGTAATTTTTACAGTTGTGAGTTTCTGTACTATATTTGATATAGCAGTAGTCATGCAAAAAATTATTGTATAGTCAATCAATACAAATAACTGTTTGGAGTGCAGGTGTAAGGAGTTGCTTTCAGTTGAAGTAATAGGGCATGAATAAGTTTTAACTAGTCATTATTTCTAACTGAAAGACATTGCTGTAGATGAAGTAGAATCTATAGCAAAGTGGGAAAAAATGTTTAAACCGGTGAGGGACATCAGAGTTTCTGAAGTTTCAAACACTTATAAGTCTGAATCTTCAGGGAATTCTATGTAGGAAGCTTCCTGAAGCAGAGAAAAAAAGTTCCTGACATTCTGTGGGGACTGGTGAGGGCAAGAGTGTGAGGGATAGGGCACCTGAGTTTAAGAGAAAGTAACACACACAAAAAAAACCCTTTGAGTTGACTCCGACTCATTGTGATCCTACAGAACAGAGTAGAACTGCCCCATATGGTTTCCAAGGGTGTAATCTTTACCAAAGCAGACTGCCACATCCTTCTCCCAGGGAGCAGCTACAAGCACCAACCTATTGGTCAGCAGTGGAGTTCTTAAATAATGTACCACCAGGGCTCTAAAGTAACACAAGGGTCCATATACGCTTCTACTAATCTTCCCAAGGCAAACTACCAATGATAACACTGTTTTTACTTTGCAGGAAAAAAAGCTTTGCTGATTTTCATATAGAAGTATAAATAACCAAAAACCAAAACCTACTGCCTTCCAGTAGATTCTGACTCATAGCTACCCTATAGGACAGCGTAGAACTGCCCCCTAGAGCGTCCATGGCTGTAAAACTTAACAGAAGCAGACTGCCACATCTGTCTCTGTGAAGCAGCTGGTGGGTTCCAACAGCCAACTTTCTGGTTCAAAGCCAAGTGTTTTATCCACTGCACCACCAGGGCTCCTAAGCCAATCCCCAAACAGCAGCACCCTTTTTGTCTAAATATGCAAGTCCCAACATACTAAATAAAAGTTTTTTTTTTCTGAAATATAATTTGCAATCAATTTAATTCTGAGATATAAATAGAAATCATGGTCTGATATAAAGCATGCTGGGATTTTTTTTAGGCAAATATATCATTTTCACCCTTACCACTCCACCAATGACTTACTTTAAATTTGCTGAATGTGTGACTGAGGCTCTGGTGTCCCATTTCCTTGATGCTGTCATTGAAGGCATTTCACAAATCCACTGCCCCACACTTTAAGAGCAGAAGCATGATAACTAAATGACAGATCAATTTAGGTCAAGAAGAGAACACCCTGTTAACCCCTTCCTGTCTTTCAAAACACATCTCAGTGCAGAGCACAATGGAAAACAAAATGAAAGAGAATTTATCATTTATACACAGGTGATTCATACTCAGCTGCACCTACAAACTTGAAACATCTTTCTTCCCCTTACATAAGTTTGCACTAGAACTGGACAAAGAAAAGAATTAGAATTAAACCAATGAAATGTTTAGCTTTTTATTCTTGATTAAAAAAAATAAAAATAAAACTGCAGTTTGCCAATTATATGGTTTGCATCTTCAAAAAATAAAATCCTGGTAACTTTCAAAGATTTTCCTACCAATATTTCCACGTCAGGTTTACAGTCTATACCTTTTAGTTATGGATCTTAGTGCTGTTCTAACATACAGGAGCTTGTGTTGTAGAAGCAAATGTCTAAATTGATAATGACACGATAAAATGTTTCTTAATAAAATTTACTTCATAAACATATATACAATAATCACCAGGAACTGTATGTGAAAAGAAATCTTTTTAAAAAAACAAAATAAAAAGTCAGATTTCTATTCAAAGCCCACATTGGCAGTTGTTGATATCACAGGGATGTATTCTGGATCACATATCTATTTTCATTAAAAAAAAATCCACACTGATTATCTTTAATAAACTACATATTTTAAGAAGTGCTCTCAATGTAGCTTACTACATTTTTGATAGGTTCATTAAATAATCAGAGAAAATGAATGGAGTTATTAAACAATTTAAAGCCTTCAGAAGAATAAACACATTTCTGGTAACCTGGTAAACTCAATCTAGAATATCTGAAATATTTAGATTTAATGGAAAAAAATATGAGTTCAAATAGAGACATTTTTATCTACTCTCAACTTTTTCTCAGATATGTAACCTTAATAACTTAAGATTACAGATAATGTTTATGTCGCTGATTTTAAATCTTTGACAACCTGGTTTCCCCTGATTACTTTCTCCATATGGAAAATTATAATTTTCCATTCTCCTCCAGCTGTCAGTGATCTTTTCAAAACAAAACTCAGATCTTACCACTTCCCTCTACCCTCCCCTTCAACAGCCATCAGTGGCTTCCTGGTGCACCGAAAGAGAACAACTTTTTACTACAGTCTGTTGTTATTACAACTCATGGAGACCCCATATATAACAAAACAAACCCTTGTGTAATGTTCATGATTGTTGGTATGTTTGAGTCTGTTGTTATGACTACTGTATATTTTGAGTGCCTTCTATCCTAGGGTGCTCATCTTCTAGCACTATATCGAACGATATATTGTTGTAATCCATAGGCTAGTTTTCTGAAGTAGTTATCCAGGCCTTTCTTCCTAGTCTGTCTTAGTCTGGAAGCACCACTGAATCCTGTCCATCATGAGTGACTCTGCTGGTATTTGAAATACTGGTAACATAGCTTCCAGCATCATACAACATAAAAGCCATCACAGTATGACAAACTGACAGATGGGTGGAGGTACCATAGCCTAGAAAGCCCAAAATGACTGTCCTCTCTTTAGCACTTATCTCCTTCCTCCGTCCTCCTCTCTTACTTTGCTCCAACCATGCTTCTTCCAGCTTTACTAACATGCATTTAGAACACTCCTTTTAAAATATAAGTCAGATAGTGTCACTCTTCTCTGTTCGAAGGCTGACAATTGTTAAGGCCATTACCTCTGCCTAGAATTCTCTGCCTCCAGAGCGTCAGTCTCTCAGTACCGAGGACTCAGAACAAATGTTACTCCTCAGAAAAACTTACCTGTGCTACATTTATTTATTTGTTCATTCACTCAATAAATATTAAATGAACATTTATGTGCTGGGCAATTGCCTATGCAGTTGGAATACAGCGGTGAATAAAACAGACAACAATCTCTGCCTTCATGATATTTATACCTTAAAGAGAAAAGAAATAAAACCAAAAAGACCAAACCCATTGGCGGCCAGTCAATTCCGACTCATAGCGACCCTATAGGACAGAGCAGAACTGCCCTACAGGGTTTCCAAGGCTGTAATCTTTTCAAAAGCAGATGCCACATCTTTCTCCTGCAGAGTGTCTGGTGGGTTTGAACTGCCAATCTTTCGGTTAGCAGACAAGCTCTTAACCACTGTGCCACCAGGGCTCCTTAGAAAAGAAAGAGTAAAAATAATGCATAAATCTATTAGAAGATAATAAAATTTTTATGGAGCAAAATAAAGTAGAGACAGAGAATACGACGTTCTGGTGTTGGAGATACAATTTTAAATAGGGTGATTAAGAAGGGCCTCATTGAGAAGGCACCGTTTGAACAAAGCCCTGAAGGAATTGAGGGAGCAAACCACAATGATGACGGGGAACACTTGCCACCTCTTTGTAGAAGAGCAAAGGAAGCTAGTTTGCTTGGGGCAGACTGAGGAAGGGAAAAACCAAAAACCAAACTCACTGCTGTGAATTCGATTCCGACTCATAGAGACCCAATAGGACAGAGTAGAACTGCTTTCTAGGGTTTCCAAGGAGCACCTGGTGGATTCAGACTGTTCGGTTAGCAGCCAAAATCTTAACCACTATGCCACCAGTGTTTCCAGAGGAAGGGAGAGGAGTGGGATATAAGGAAAGCAAGGTAAGGGGGTGGGGATTCTGTTCAGGTAAGGGCTTCATATTCCATCTGAGACTTTGGCTTTTATTCTGACTGAAATCAGAGACAGCGGAAGAAGGCTTTGAACAGAGGAGGTGTGTGATCCAATTTTTGCCTACTCTGGCTGCTGTGTTGGACTTTAGCTGTAGTGGATAAAGATGAAACCAGGGAGACTTACAAGAAGGTTTTCCAATAATTCAGTCAAGAAATCATGGTGTCTTGCAATGGTGGCAACAGTGGAGGTGGTGAGAGCTGGTAAAATACTGGATGTATTTTGAAGATAGAGTTGACAGGATTTGCTGTTCGTTTGGATATATGATGAGAGAAAAAGAGAGGAGTAAAGGATAGCTCCAGGGTTTTGGGGCTGAACCATGGGAAATGTCAGTTACTGTACTGAGAAATACTGCTAGTGTAACAAGTTTGAGGAAGATGACATTTGGGAGTTATTTTTAAGCCCTGAGCCTGGTGAGGTAATGAAGGAAGGGAATATAAACGGAGCAGAGATGAAATGCAAAAACCGGGCCTTGATTCACTCCCACACTGAGAGGTTATGCATACAAACAAGTAAAAGCACTTTTGCCCACTCCAGTCTCCTACCTCCCTTAAACTGTCACAAACCCGTTTGATTTTCTCATCAGTTCTTATCTACCTGAAAATATCTTATTCATTTTTTACATTTTCTTGATATCATTTTTTTGTCTCCAGAAGATGGTAAGCTTTATGAAAGCAGGAATATGACCTACCTTATTCACAAAACCTGATGCATAAGGAGTCTTCTAAAAACATTTACTGAAAGAATTAGTTATTTATTACTGTCTATCCCTGGTTATAACAGGGAAAACATTTAAAGCTACAGAAGTGTTATGACAGGAAAACACAGGTAGCATTTAGTGAGTGCAAACACAATTCTTCGTGTTTACATGTAATGAAGCTATTTAAACTGCAGAACAATCCTGGAAGATATGCAGGATTATTATTCTCATTTTGCAAATGGGATAACTGAGGCACAAAAATTCTAAGTACCTTGCAGAAGTTATGTGGAGTGTAGTGAGTCTGCTGCACAAGTTGGTGCCCTTTTATCATGTTGATGCTTCTCAGTAGAAAGAAGTGATAATGGTGAGGTCGACAAATGTCTTAGGCTGGGTTCTCTAGAGAAGCAAAATCAGAGAAGCATAAATATATATATATATATGTATACACACACACATATATATAGATAGATACATATGCAGATCGAGAGAGAGAGAGATTTACCTGAAGGAAATGGCTCATGTGGTTGTGGAGGTTGGCAAGTCCTAAAACTGTGGTTCAGGCGTCAGGTTGGAGGCTTCTTCTGACTCGTGGTTGCAGGGCTGATGAACTCACAATTGGCAGGTCAGATGACAGGCTGCTGGCTCACAGGGCTGCAAAAGCTGGTAAATCCCAAAATCAGCAGGTCAGATGGCAGGCTACTGGCTTACAGGGCTGCAGAAGCAGGTGAATCCCAAAATTGGTAGGTCAGACAACGGGCTGCTTGCTCAAGTCCCAAAAACCAGAGGTCAGATAATGAAGAGCCGGATGCAGGTGCCAGAGTGAGGGACAGCTTTACCAGAGCATCCATATATATTGGATGCAGGCCACACCCTCAAGAGAACTCTCCTTACATCAGATAAGGTGGTAACTTAAGTAAGGATGTGACTTGAGTAGTGCCCTTTAGTAAGATACAACCCACCCTAATCCTGCCTCATTAACATATAGAAGTTTAGGATTTATAACACATAAAATGGAGGATAATTACACAATACCACAAAATTGAGGACAATTACACAATATTGGGAATCATGGCCTAGCCAACTTGATACATAACATTAATCAGCACAACAAAAGTGTAACATTTACAAGATTTGGACGTGGTCATGGTTGACCCAGTTACAACAGGGTTTGGCATTGGCTAAGAAGGAAAGAGAAGCATAACTATCTGGAATAACTATAATACTCTGGGGTTATATGTTGTAGAAGCATCAAATTTATTGAAATCCCCCCCCCCAAAATAAACACAAAAGAAATACAAAGAAGGCAGAAGAGTGAGCAATCAATCGTATTTAACTTAACATTAAAAATTTTTAGAAGCTGATAATTTTCATAAAGATCATTGAGTTCAACACCTTTATTTTCAGATGAGGAAACTGAGTAAATGACCTCAGTTTATACAGATAAGTATTGACCTAAATGGGCTATGAATTCTACCTCAACTATTCCTTCCCCATACCCCATTATTCTCCCTAGGTGGGACACTCACCTTGAGTTTTCCTTAGAAGAAAATGCACCCTATTGTTCATCTTCTATTTTTTCTTCTTGATGGCTAAAATATATCTGAATATGGTAACATAACTTAGATTACTATTCCAGCTATATAGATATGTACCTAGATGATTAAAAAAAACTAAAATTTAATTAAAAAAGTAGAAAATAATCTAAGAATTGCATGCTTTCTAACAAAAAATGACTTTCCAACAGCTGCAAAAGGATGCAATTTTTAAAAACACTTGTTCAGTTCAGTGTTTATGTACAATTGTTACCTTGATGAAAAACAATTTCTCACATACAAAGTTGTATATTCAGTCTAGGGTATATATGCATTCATTTTTTAAACTATAATGCACTCTGTGAGCAAAACATCTTTCTAAATGGATGTGTCATACTATTACTTGGTAGGACATGAATGATTACAGCCTTAAACTGGTAATATGCCTTCCTGACACAAATATAAGACTACGGTGCTGTATAA
This sequence comes from Trichechus manatus latirostris, assembly GCF_000243295.1. NCBI lineage: Eukaryota > Metazoa > Chordata > Mammalia > Sirenia > Trichechidae > Trichechus > Trichechus manatus. Next base: position 1,599,120 of record NW_004443948.1, on the reverse strand, counting down.
TGTTGACATTTATAGCCACTTTCACAGACTTTATCTCAAATCCTTGAGTGGATACAAAGTGTACTGTATATCTATCTTAAAGTGCCTGTGTGTGGACAAGCACAGCAACCATTATGTGACGAAAAGTGTTACAGACTTCAGTGTTCCGTTACTGTTGGTTGTTTTACAGCCAGTGGAGATACAGACTTGAAACAATACTACTACGCCAGCGGCAGCTGATAGCTATAACCTCGCAATATTCTCAGGCGACAAATCCAACCAAAGGTCCCTATAATTAGACTGATAATAAATGCCGTTTATGAAAGTCTTTGAAAATTACTAGGCCTATTACATTGAAAAGCACTAGAATGGTTATATAAACAATATTGCATTTCTTCAGTTTTGCAGGAGAATGAGCCATTATGGTTTAGAGAATTGCCAATATAATTAAAGATTATACCTCCAAATGTATAAAGCATGTTTATTTAAACTGAGTGATGGAAATGCTTCTGAATGTTTTAAAAAGTTTGGTCTTAGTAAATAAAGAATTCTGAAGACATTTTCAACCTATATTGATGATGAAGTATCATCTGAGAGCATGTTAATTATTATATAATGATTACTCTAATAACAACATTAATGACACTTAATATATGATAGTGGTCCCTGGGTGGTGCAAATGGTTTGCTTTCAGCTACTAATTGAAAGGTTGGCAGTGCTAATCCACCAAGTGGCACCACAGAAGAAATGCTTGGCAATATATTTCTGTAAGACCACAGCCATTGAAACCCTGTGGCACACAGTTCTACTCTGACACAGATAGGGTTGCCAGAAGTCAGAATTAATTCAACTACAATGGGTTTGGTTTATTGGTATGACAGGCAAGTTTCAAGTGCTTTACATATATTTGGAATTGACTCCATGGCAATGGGTTCGGGTTGCATATATTAATCCGTGTAGTTATCAAAAGAATCCTATGAGGTAAGTACTGTTGTTACCCCTATTTTACAGGCTAAGTAAACAACATGCAGAGAAGGGAGTTGACATGTTCATAGTCATAGAGCTACTAAGTGATATCCACATATCATCAGGGATCTTTGAGATGTGTATCAAAACCAGTTACCGTGGAGTCAATTTTGACTCCTGGTGTGTCTGAGTTGAACTGTGCTTGATAGGGTTCTCAATGATTTTTTGGAAGCAGATCACCAGGCCTTTCTTCAGAGGCACCTCTGGATGAACTCAAACCTCCAACCTTGAGGCGTGTAGAGGTGTGTAGATGTTAGTTTTTCTGTACCCAAATTCCTTTAGTGTAGAGAATCTGGGCTTGCAGAAAGAACCTGGAGCTTGGTTCTGCCTTTTACCCTTTATTCCCACTGACAGCTCAGAACACTAATTAAATTGCCTTATGGTTGGCTGAATTTGGTATTAAAGTTGGTATTAAAAATTAACGCTTTCAGAATTTACTCCTGAGGGTGTTCTATGAATATAAAATAAATTATATGTAGTTTATTAAAGTAATCATCCTTTATAACGGGATCATGGAGCAGATAGACTGTGCCAGGCAAGTTTAATTGAGAGTCTTGAACTAATTTTTATCCCATTAAATTTCTCTGAGAAGGAAAAAAGAAAAATTATACACATACACACACACTCATGTGATTCTATGTTGTTGTCAGTATTAGCTAGTGTCCAGTCAGCTCCTGACTCAAAGAGACCCCATCACAATGGAACAAAATGCTGCCTGGTCCTATGCCATCCCCATGATCTGCTGCAGATTGGACACTTGTGATCCATAGGGTTTTCATGGGCTGTGTTTCAGAAGCAGATCACCTGACCTTTTTTCCTAGTCTGTCCCAGTGTGGAAGCTTTGCTGAAATCCATTCATCATCACAGCAACATGCAAGCCCCCACTGACAGACTGGTGGTAGCTACGTATGAGGTGCGTTGTCCAGGAATTACACACGGATCTCCCACACGGAAGGTGAGAATTCTACCACTGAACTACCAAGGTCCCCATGTGAACGCACACACGTTTTTGTTTTTAATTAGTTTTTTGTATTTATAGGGCCTCATGTTAGAAATTAAATTTTCAAATACTTTTATGAATTCTCCTTGATGGCAAGGAATGACTTAAAAGGTTAAATATATATGAGTGTGTGTGTGTATACTCAGTATGTGGGTGAAAAAGAGAGCTGAGACTTACAAAGACACATGTACACAAAAAGGAAAAGAAACGCATGGAGTGTTTATAACCAAAAATCATCTTTCTTTATGAACTTATCAAAATAGTGAATATTTAATTATTTTAAGCAATTCTATCATTATTTCTGAAGTCCCTGGCTGCGCAAACAGTTAACGTGCTCAGCTGCTAACTGAAAGGTTGGAGGTTCGAGTCTACCCAGAGGTGCCTCCGTAAACAATGCCTGGCAATTTATTTCCAAAAAATCAGCTGTTGAAAACCCTATGGAGCACAGTTCTACTCTGACACACATGGGGTCACCATTAGTTGTAATCAACTTGAAAGCAACTGGTTAGTAGTAGTTCCAATGATCATTTGAGACTTTCTGCCAAACTTGCTTTGATATATTCCACACTCCTTCTCTCTGATGGATTACAAAATAAAAAAAGTTTTGAATATGCTGTCTCATCAGTTTTGTGTAAAGAAAATGTGTTTTTACACATGTACTATGCATAGTTTAGAAAAAATGGACACATTCCCTCAAAAATACACTTGAAAATATAATATAAAATATAATCATAAGTTATGACAAAGAACTATCATGAGTGTTAATTAAAAAGGTCCATAGTTACTCTTATTTTTCTATCTTATGTTTTGTCAAACTTAAAAGCAAAATTCAACTACTGCTGGTTAACTGCGAAACTACATCTTTTTGCCAAGGAGTTTGAAGACATACTCATAAATAAAATTCATGTATATACATCAATTTTAAATCCTGATTTTCAAGGCTTTAGCAATGCATAGTGAATTGGTCTTCACTATTGCTGTATGATGAATTATTCAGATTAAAAACTTAACAATAGTTACTTGCTGATAAAAGGATTTAGAAGGCAGCTTTCATTCTATTTTAGACTTATAAGGTCTATTTTGTAATTAAAATAAATTAAACTCACAAATGTATATTATTAGTGTGATATAATGATCATTTTGTGTGTTATGTATTTTTAATGGCAGATTTCTTTGAGAAAAGAACTGTGATTACAAAGAATCAATTGAGTTGAATGACATGGCTTGGTGTCTTCCTTGACAGACTCCAAGCACCTGGATGGCCGAATGCACGCCTTTTTTCTCTATATAGCCCTTGTAGATAGTATGATGACTCATCTCTAGAATTTTCTAATTAATGAACAAGTGAAGTCAGGGTTCCCAAGTCCAATTAATGCATTTACTTACTCTATGACCTTGAGTAAGTCACTAAACCTCACTCACCCCCAATATCATCATTTATATAATATGAAGATGGGTCTAGATTACCTTGGTGTTCCTCCCTTCTCATGTGCTTCGATCACAGGACTTTATAGGTAAAATAATATATCTAAGACATAGTTACAGAGAGAAGATATTCTCAGAGCATATTTTCATTTTTAGTATATTATAGAGGAATAGAAGTCTATAGTATACTAGGTTCAAATGTATGCAAAATTTGCAGCTTTTCTATATAGAAATATTCTCTAAAAACTATGTGTTGTGAATGAGAGAGAGAGCACATTTGCAGCTGTTTTCTAAATTAATGTTTGATTTAGACTTGCCTTCCATAACAATATAAAAAAGTGAAAAAAAGCAAGTTATTTACAGAATTCCTCAGTAATAAAATCAATAGGAGAGGACATATATAACTTATGGTCAACTGTAGGTACTTCAGGCTGAAGAGCTATTACTAAATCACTAACTAAGGACCTTGAAGTGTGATGTTGCATGAGATTACGTGTAAGGATCATTTGCTCCACTTTATGATGCTTTCACTTGAAAGATCAGAACTTTCCACTCTGTGGGGCTAAAAGTTTGGTCTGGTTTATAGGACATGTGCCAGCTGGCCAGGATAAATGAAAAAATCTGCTTTCTCAATGAACTTGCGGTAATCTGTGCTCTTCAGTCTACCTTTTAAAGGAAGATTAGTCTAGATGTAGGCAGCATCAATGTCTGGGAAACAGAGATGAATGTCAACTATCTGGCAATCAAATTCACACTGAGCTGATGAACTCTCATGCTCTGGTACCCAACAAGATTGTAGGTTCTCTGAAACTAGTAAGACTAATTATTTCTGTAGTTCCAGGACAGTTGTTAGAAATACACCATAATTCTTTCCAGAAAGCCCTATAATAAAAAACACAGGGTCCTTTTATCGGGATGGTAGAAGAGGAAAGTCAGTTATAATGATTAATTTACCTAAACTTTTACACGATACTTAGAAAACACAACTTATGCATTACATAAAATCTTCTGTTTGCAGAAGCTGTTAATTAATCTATTGTTTCATTGTTCAAATTTATGAATACGTGAATACATACACAATAACAATTCTTATCCATATGTGATCTGCAGAAAGCATCAGTTGAAGTCCCTACAGTTTCTGCTGAAGTCTGCAAAGTCCCCAAGATTTCACTTAATCTTCTTTAATCTTGCTCTCCCTTTTAATGCGTGCATGCACGGGCGCGCACGCACGAAAGATGACTGCTGAAATGTATTCCAAATTTCAAGTCTTTGAGCTGAGTACACTTTCATATGTAAATCCTTTTTTATAGACATATGTTTCATTTCTTATGAATAAATACACAAGTGTTGAGTGGTGGGATCATGTGGTGTTTAACCTGTTAAGAAAGTGCCAAATGTTTTCCAAAACATTTAAAACATTTTATATTCCCACCAGCAGGGAATGAGAATTTCAGTTTCTCTACATCCTCTCCAACCCTTAGTATGGTCAGTCTTTCTGATTTTAACCATTCTAATAGATGTGTACTGGCATCTCATTGTAGTTTTAATTTTCATTTGCATAGAGCTAATGATGTTGAGCATCTTTTCCTGTGCTTATTTGACATCTGCATATCTTCTTTGTTAAAATATGTTCAAATATTTTTTTTCCATTTTTAAGTATTTTTAAAATTTTTTTTGCCAAGGAGGGTTTGAGAGTTTTTTAAATGTAGTCTAGACACATGTCCTTTATCAAATATTTGATTTGCAACTCTTTCTCCCAGTCTGTGGTTTTCTTTTCATTCTCCTAATAGAATCTTTGGAAGAGTCGAGTTTTAACTTTTGATGAAGTACAATTTATCACTGTAGTCTTTTACTGACTGCACTTTTGTCATCCTATATAAAATAGTCATATATAAGAAATCTTTTTCTATCCTAGGAGTTGGCAAGCTTTTTCCTAAAAAGACCAGATAGTGAATAACTGAAGCTTTGTACACCGTAGAACTTCTGCCTTAACTAGTCATCTCTGCTTTTGCAGTATGAAAGCAGTCACAGTCAAGAAATGAATGAGCATGGTTGTGTTCCAATAATTTTTTATTGAAATTTGAATTTCATGTAATTTTCATGTATCATGAAATATGAGATATTATTCAAGTTTTTTTTCAGTGATTTAAAAATGTAAAATTTGTTCTCAGCTTGCACATCATACATACAAAAACAGGTGGAAGGCTGGATGTGGCCTGTGGGTTGTAGGCTCCCAACCCGTCCTAACCCAAGGTCACAGTAATTTTCTCCTGTGTTTTCTTCCATAAGTTTTGTAGTTTTAGGTTTCAGAATTAAGATTCATTTGGATTAATTTTTTTATGTGGTGTGATGTATGCACTGAAGTTCATCTTTTTGCAAATGGCTATCTAATTTTTGTAGCAGCATTCACTGAAATGACTGTGCTTTCTCCATTAAATTACCTTTGACCTTTGTAGAAAATCATTTGTCAATACACGTGAGAGTCTACTACTGGACTCTATTCTGTTCTGTTTATATGATTATCTGTCTTAACACCAGTACCATTCTGTCTTGAACTATATCTTGAAATCAGTAGGGAAAAAAAAAAAAAATTCTCCAAATTTATTCTTCTCCTTCAAATTTAATTAAATAGATATAGGGCTATTTAGGAGCCCTGGTGGCACAGTGGTTAAAAGCTTGACTGCTAACCAAAAGGTCAGCAGTTTGAATTCACCACCCACTCCTTGGAAACCCTACGGGACAGTTCTACTTCGTCCTACAGGGTCCCTTTGAGTCAGAATTGAGTTGATGGTAATGGTTTGGTTTGGTTTTAGGGCTATTTAGGTTATCTGTTCTTTCTTGAGCTTTATAGCTCGGATCTTTCAAGGAATTTTTCCATTTCGTGTAAGTTGTGAAATTTATTGGAGTAAAAATTTTCATAATAGCCACTTAATATTTTTGTGATATCTGTAGAATATGTAGTAATGTCATCTCTCTTATTCCTGATATAGGTAAATTGTCACTTCTCTTTTTCCTCATTACTATAATAGAGGTTTTCAATTTTATTGATCTCAAAGATTTATCTTCTGGTTCCCTTGGCATTTTATGTTGTTTCTTTTTTCTTTTTTTTCCTAATTTGATCCTTAATATAGTCTTTTCCTTGGCTTAGTTTTATTACACACTTCTTTTTTAGCTCCTTAAAGTGTAAGCTGAGGCCATTGATTAGAGGATTTTCTTTTTTTTTTTTTAAACTTAGGTGCTTGCTATAAAATTTTCTATAAGAAGTTCCATCTCATAAATTTTAGAATGTTTCATTTTCATTCAGTTCAAAATGCTTTTTAATTTCCCTTTTGATTTCTTCTTTGATCCATGGTTATTTCCAAGTGTATTATTTAGGTTGCAAATGTTTGGTTATTTCTTTTAGAAATCTGTTACTAATGGTTAATTTAATGTCATTATGGTCTGAGAATATAATTTATATGACTTGAAGCTTTTTATTCAGATTTGTTTTATGTCCCAAAATATTATATATAATTATAAATGTTGTGTGAACTTGAAAAGAACATATATTCTGCTCTTGTTGACTGGAGAGTTCTATTAACATCAATTAGTTCATGTTGGTTGATTGTGTTGGCTAAGTCTTTTCTATCTGTACTGATTTTCTCTGTACTTGTTCTATGAATTATTGAAAGACTGATATTGAATTATCAGTCTATTGTGGATTTGTCTATTTCTCCTTGCAGTTTCTCAATTTTTGCTTCATAGAACTCCATCATCATGTGCATAAACATATGTGCTCGTAATGTCGTCTTAATTGATCCCTTTATTATTTTGAGAGGGGCTTTTTCCTGATAATGCTCTTTACTCTGAAATCTAACATACTATGTTAACTACTTACTAAATTACTATATTAATATAAAAATTTCATCTTTCTTTGATCTAGTTTTAGCATGTTATATTTTGTTCCATTCTTTTAGTTTTAATCTATTAGTGCCTATATTTAAAGTGTGTTTGTTGCAGATAGCATGTAGTTGAGTCTTGCTTTTTGATTTAATCTGACAACCTCTTTTCAAATGAGTTGTCTAGACTACGGTCATTAATATGATTATAGATATGGGTAGGTTTAAGTGTCATCATCTTGCTTTCTTTTTATTTTTGGTGATTCCATTTTGTCTTGCTTGTTAGCTTGTCAACTCTAACCCTTTGCTTTGTTATTTTAGTGGCTGTTTAGAGTATATAGTATACTTATTTAGCTTCTCACAGTCTACCTTTAAGTGATATTATGCCGCTTCATGAATAGTACGAGAACCTTTCAATAGTATACTTCCATTTCTCCCCTCCCAGATTTATGTTATTCATTTCAAACTTGTTACTCTCATCCTTCTGCTGTAAATTCAACAATACATTTGTTATCATTTTCATTTAAAAATTATATTTTTAGAAGTTTAGATAGTAAGAAAATATATAATTACCCATGAAGCTACCATTTCTGATGTCTTCTGTCCTTTATGTAGATCTATATTTCTACCTGAGGCATTGGTGATTCAGTGGTTGAATTCTCGCCTTCCATGTGGGAGACCTAGGTTCGATTCCTGGCCAATGTACCTCATGCACAGCCACCACCTGTCTGTCAGTGGTGGATTTCATGCTGCTATGATGCTGAACAGATTTCAGCAAAGCTTCTAGACTAAGATGGACTAGGAAGAAAGGCCTGGCGATTTACTTCCAAAAACAGCTGATAAAACCCTATAAACCAAGAAGGTCCAATTTACAGCTGATCATAGGGATGGTGTTTTGTTTCATTTTGTATGGGGCCACCTCAATGACAGTTAATAATTACAACAATATCTATATCTAGTATTATTTTCTTTCTGCATGAAAGACTTTAACGTTTATTGTAGTTAGGGTTTGCACTTGATGAATTCTTTGAAAAACTGCTTAGCCCATTTTCTTTTTTGAAAAATATGTTGCAAGGTATTCATTTAGACTGACCTTTTTTTTTTGTCTCAGCACATGAAATATGTTGTTGCACTATTTTCTTGCTCTATGATGAGAAATCTGTTGTGATCCTTCACGGTTTCTTTGTATGGATTGTCTTTTTCTGCAGTTGATTTTAAGATTGTGTCTATCATTGGTTTTGAACCGTTTGTTTATGATGTGCCTTGATGGGATTTTCTTCGTTTTTGGTTTTTGTTTTTTGTGTGTGAGTGGAATTCATTTATCTTGTTAGATCTGTGTGTTATAGTTTTCATCAAATTTGGAAAATACTCAGCTAGTATGTCTTCAAATCTTGTTGGCCTTCCCTACTTCGGGAACTCCAATTACATGTATGTTAGATAACTTGAAGTGGTCTTAGAGTTCATGGATGCTGTTCACATTTTTAAAATGTTTTTCTCTGTATTCTTCATTTTAGATAGTTTTCTTTGCTACATCTTCAAGTTCATAAATCTTTTTGATGTCAATATCTAATCTGCCATCGATTCAAACCTGTGTTTTTCATTATCAGGCATTGTAGTTTTTGCCTCTAGAAGTTTGATGAGTATTTTTTAATATCTTCCATATCTGTATTTAACTTATTGAACATATGCATTATAGTTAATAACTGTTTTAATGTCCATGCCTGCTAATTCTAACATATATGATGGATATGGATTGATTTTAATTGTTTGATTTTTTTCTCTTCATCATGGGTTGTATTTTCCTGCTTTTTGCATGCCTTGTAATTTTTTTATTGGATGCCAGAGATTATAATTTTTATCTTACTGGGTGCGGGATATTTTTGTATTCCTATAAATATTCTTGAGCTTTGTTCTGAGACACAATTTAGTTACTTGGAAATAGTTTGATCTTTGTGAGTCTTTCTTTTAAGATTTGTTAGATGAAATAAGAGCAGTATTTAGTCAAGGACCGATTATTCTTTGCTATTGAGGTTCTATATGCTCTACCTAATGCCCTGTGAATCTTGAGGTTTTTTCGACCTGGCTGATGGAAAAAACATTTTTTCCCAGTCTTGTTTGAGCACCAGGCAATGATACCACTGATACATTTGTATAGTTCTTTTCCTGGCCTCAAAAAATTTCCTCCCACATGGGCTGATCAGTACTCTGCTGAAAACTCATCTACAGGTTTCCAGTTATCTCTCTCCTCTCTGGTATTCTCTCCTGAGATCTCTAATTGTCTTGGTCTTCCTGGACTTTCAACTTCATTTCCTCAAATCACAGAGACTGCTGAGCTCTGCTTTGGTTCCCCCTTTTGTGCTGCAGCCTGGAAACTCTCAAGTCAGTAAGATGTTGCATTGTATGGCTGACCCCAACCATTTGCTTCCTCTCAAGGATCTCTGTTGCCTGTTGCCTGAAATCCAGTGCCCAAAACTGCTGTTTCATATATACATACATATATGTATATGTATATACGTATATGTGTGTGTGTGTGTGTGTGTGTGTGTGTGTGTGTATACATATACATAGTGTGTGTGCGTTTTGGTTTCATTTTTGGTTGTTTCATATGGGACAGTAAATCCTAGTTACTGTTACACTATCTTGGCTAGAAGCCAAGAATTATGTTCTGTTATTTATTAAATCTCTTAAAAGTATTTGTTGAGATTTTTTTTTAGTTATATATTACAGGTGATGAGAAAGACATAAAATCCTATAAAATAGTGAGTGTGCTGCACATTGTCTTAAAAATCAGTAAAAGATAAGGAATATATATTAAATATCACAGAATATAAACTAAAACAATTTATGATTAAGCACCAAATAAATTATAAAGACAAGACTTGAACATAAGAAAAATTTACCGAGGGTTAGATGCTAAGAGATGCCTTTACAGAGAAGGTGGTAGGGTTGGCAAACTTTCTGTAGTTGGTGTGGAATATTTGGAGAAAGCCTCTCCATCCATGTGAACATTACTAAATAAAGGTATGCTGTTTACAGTGATCCAAGAAGAGATAAATTTAAGTCAGAGAACAATAAATGATTGTATCTTTGGATAAATAAGTCTAGATTTTATAAATATTGTCTTTTTACATAAAGCAACAGGTAAACCATTAAATATTTTGAAATAAGTTTGTTATGGGATATTGAAAGCCATTCTGAACAAGACTAACCAGGATGCAGTGACAGTGATCCAAAGGAATGGAAGACCAATAGGAAAACTATTACATTGATCCAAGCTGAACTAATGTGTTTGTTGGTAATGTGGCTGAAAAGAAAAGACAGACAGAAGAGGCACTGCACTGTGTAAACTGGCAGTGGTTGATGATTGACTGTATTCAGGGTGAGAAAAGGAGAAGTTTCAAAGATGACTGAATTTTAGATAAAAGAGCATAATGAGACGATCAACAGGAAATGGAATGCCAGGAGAACTAAATCTGAAAAACTAAAAATAAATGAACCAAAGAAAAATAATGACAGCATAATAAAAATAAAAAGAAATAGGAAAATGTTCATTAAATGAGCAATATATGCAGACCCTATGCAAAAGTCTTTACATGGACTACTTCATTTAATCATCACAGCACTATTATGAAGTTCTATGATTGTCTGCAATTTATAAATGAAAATTGCTGTAAGTGTTTTGCCCAAGGGTACAGCAAGGAAGTGGTGGGGCCAGGATTTGAATCTTAATGTGTCCAACTCCAGAATCCAGTCTCTAAGCATAAATTTAAAGCAAACATGTTGGGAAGACGTTTGTCTTACATTGTACACGAAAGAGGAAAATGTAATCAATTTGTACAATATCCGGCTTTAAGGAACAATTTCGGTGGCTCTGAATAATGACCACTCTCATAACTCTGCTTAGCCACAATCTGAGATAGTGTTACAATGTGTCTGCATGTCTCTCTATCAGTTGTATCAATTTATCTCTTGGACATAAGAGGATTGTTTCATTTTTGTTGTCATGCCATTTTTCAGACTCTAAGCTAAACAAACAAAGAATATAAAATGTTAATGCTACTACTTACCAGGACTTGAAGCACACTAGATTTATGTCTTGAGTAATTGTGATTACTTCATTTTGTTTATTATCTAGCCACTCAGTAAATCTTCTCATTGGCAAGGAACTATTAAGTTCTCAACCCCTTAATGTCTTTTCTTTCCACATTAGATTGTATTTTTTGTTCAGGAAGGTGGTAAGTACTCTCTCCAACTCATTTCTTTTCCTGAGGTAAAAGATGTATTAGTTAATGTCAGCACAAGCTACTCCTGCAACCCATTTCACATTGTCAAAATATATAAAATCTGATATTCTAACAATGATACACATACACACACGCAGAGTTTAAGAAGCAGAGAAAAAATGAGAAGACTTAATTACTTATTACTTATACTATGCTTCAGACAAAACTCCAAACACTTAATTTAGATGACCTCTCGTAATGCTCTTAACGGTTTTCTTCACTGTTTGAAATTTGCCCAGGGTGACTCAGGTAATAAGCTTTGGAACCAGATTTTTAACCTTCACTGACTTCGAAATTCAAGTTTTTAACCACAATGTCACACTGCTCTGTACCAAGATATACAGAGTTAATACAGTGTCTGCCATTTATTTTAATAAAGGAACTCCTAAGTGGCAAAGCCAATTTTTTTAAAAGGGAAACCTCTCAAATAAAATGCACAGCTTATGTCTTCTTACCCTATTGTCATACCTACTCTCCAGAGACCTCTCTCTCTCTTTCCTCTCCTTCACTTTTAAGTTACCTCATTTGTGAGATCTGGTTATCAAGTTATGTGACTGATGTTTTTATGAAAAACATGTCTTCAGATTCTATGGACTGTTCTTCAAATAAATGCAATAGCAACAAATTTTTATTTTTCCTAAGCTGAATTTCACTTTTTATAGTAGTTAACTAAGAATTATAAAGTGTCAAATCTGGCAGCTAAAATAACAACAAAAAGGTCATTTTAGGTAAAAAAAAAAAAATGAGGCATGGACATAAAGCACTGAGGGCAATTTTCTCATATGGCTCATAAAATATCTCTCATGGCAATGTCAAAAAAGGATTTCCCAAATTGATAATCTTTTTATCTGCTTCATAGCAGTCTCTTTTTGCAGTTTTATTCTAGTTGATATAAAAGGACCAAAAGGGGTTCTTACATGTACCTTGCTTTGTGGGAGGTACAAAAGCCTTTTATTGAACATCCATTTGAGGAGTCTGACTCCAACCTAACTCAATACAAGTTGTGAGTAAGGAACTGAGTAGGTAGAAATGATTAGAAAATTAGTCAGGAGCAAAGTGGTGAAAGATATTAAATGTCAATGAAGAATACCATATGATATTCATGTCATATTGTATATATTGTGGCTGCTTAATTTTCTAATATCCTCCCATATTTTTTAAGCTATTTAAAAAATCTTCAAAATGTCTTTATATTTTCTAATTTAAAATCCATACTGTTTCCTATTAGGATGTTTGCTATTACTCTTCAAAAATTAGGCAGTAGTTGCTCCTTTATCTCTCTTGTTCTCAATGACACTAGAATTTTAAAAACAATATTGTATGGTCTAGTAGCAATATTTGTTTATTGCAGGATTATTCATGGTAACATTTGATATTATTATTTCATATAAACAGAGTAAATATCTTTAAGAACTGTATAACTGTTTTTTTCTCCTTGCTTTTGTTTAAACTATATTTTGTGACATTTAAAATAATTTTTACCCTCCACACTCTACAACTTTTTTTTTTCCTGTTTGTAGTTCCTGTTATTGCTCCTTCTCATCTCTTGCCCAGTATCCTCTCCAAAAGCCTCTTTTCCTGAACTATATTCTTTGAACATTTTCTCTTCAATTCAAAGGGGTGATCCTGGAATGCAAACCCTGATATCTGGAAGGTTAGGAGACAAAAAGGAAGGGAGGAAAGTTATGAGAGAGGAAGATGGGACAGGAAAAGATAATTCATGAAATTGAAACAGGTTACCATACATTTTTATTAACTCTTATGCATGAGTTCATAAATACCAGTTCCCCCTGTACAAAAATGTGAAGGAGGAAATTTACTCCCCATTTAAGAGGATATTTGTGAGGTATTTTGGTTATACAGGAGCATTTCAAACAAATAGCTTTGTCATGCTGCTTTTATTAGTCTTTATAACATATTCAGAATTTAAAAAATAAAGCAACTTTTTTTTTAAATGGTATAAAAGATGGACTTCTTACATCAGGAAGAAAGCAAACGGTTTCAGTACAGAGAGGTTCCTCCACTCACAAGCAATTCAGATTGTTTTTTGTGCACCTCTGTGTTATGTCCAGAGTGATTAAGGGGAATTTAAACTTGCTGTCCCTTCATGCATTTCCACCAAATAAGAGTGTGATCCTTTGAAGATTTCGACCAGACCTACTTTTCTTTTCCTTGCTGATTTACAAACTCCTGAATATCTTTAGACCATTTTCTTCAGCATTGACAGTCTGTTGAGACTTGTAGCTAAGAGAACCCTTAGTCCCTGCAGTATCCCTGGCCTCTGCTTTGCTACTCACTTGGGTGTTCAAATTTCAAGACTCTTAAATCTTTGGAACTAGCTGTGGCTTTTGATAAAACTATCACTAGACTTTTAGCAACAAACTTCCCAATTGCTATCTAGTACAATATGAACTGTACTTTTGCCTCAATTTGAGCCAATCTTATCCATCTGTCATCTACTCTTGACACAAACCAAAAACAAAACTTGTTACCATTGAGTTGTTTCCAACTTTTGGCAACCTCATGTTTACAGAGTAGAACTGCTCCATAGGGCTGTCTTGGCTGTACTCTTTACGGGGAGCCCTGGTTGTGCAGTGGTTAAGAGCTTGGCTGCTAAGCAAAAAGTTGGCAGTTCGAATTCACCAGCCACTCTTTGGAAACTGTTCAGGGCATTTCTACTGTGTCCTGTAGGGTTGCTGTGAGTTGGAATCGACTCAACAGCAATGGGTTTGGGCTTTTTTTACTCTTTATGGAAGCAGATTGCCAGGTCTTTCTGTGTGAGTTTGAACCACCAACGTTTAGGTTAGCAATAAATGCAAACCACAGCCATGATGATATTTTTTAAATTAGCACATTCATGTTTCTCCTCAGCTCAGTAACCTCCAATATCTTCCCCATTTACTCAAAATAGAACCCAAAATTTTTACACTGGCTTTAGAAACCGTATGTGATTTGCCTTTCAAGATTCATCTCCTGTTAATCTCCTTCTTAGCCTTACTATCTCTGGTGATGCAAATGGTTAACACACTCACCCACTTACAGAAAGGTTGGAGGTTAGAGTCTACCCAGAGGCTCCTCAAAAGAAAGACCTGGCAAACTACTTCCAAAAAATCAGCCAATGAAAAACCTATGGAGCCCAGTCCTACGCTGACACTCCTGGGGTCGCCACAAGTCAGAGTCGACTCAACGGCAACTTTTTTTTTTTTTCTTTCTTTCTTTCTTTTTCAGTACCACCAGTCTGGGTGCACTGGCTTCCTTGATGTTCTTCAAATATGCTCCCATCCTAGGGTTTAGCCCTGGCTGTTTGCTCTGCCAGGAGCAGTCTTTACCCAGATACCTTCATGTTCAACACCTCCCTTAAGTGTTTGTTCAAGTCAAGACAAGCTGACAGCTCTATTCAAAATATTCCCCTACACACACTTATTTTCAAACTTCTCAATTTATTTGTCATTTTCCCGTATTAATCACTGTTATATCTAACATAAAATATAATATGTAGACTTTTATTTTCAATACTCATTTTTCTGTTTCCTTTCTTCTTCCCCCTTTTCTACACACTACACTTAAGCTCCATTAGGGCAGAGTTCTTTGTTCCACTAGTTAATGAGTCCTAAACACCTTTACAAGTTTATAAAGCATAGTTTTCACTCAATAAATATTTGATGAATTTTTTTAAATGAAGGTATATCTAGAAGTGTCATTAGGTTAGTTTGCATCTGATTTAATGCTGATCTTCTCTAGTTGCATAATTAAGAGATTATATGTTTCAAGGAAAGTTTTTTAATTCTATTTATTATTATTGAAACTGCATTGACACAGCAATTTTTATATGACAAATGACTGTCTCGCATCAGGAATAATTTTTATTGTTAAATAATTTATCCCATCAATACTTGCCAATGAATCCCTGGGTGATGCGAACCCATCCATCGGTACTGTGGAAGAAAAAGCCTGGTCATCTGCTTCTGTAAAGATTACAGGTAAGAAAACCCTAGGGAGCACAGTTCTACTCTGTAACACATGGGGTCACTATGAGTTGGAATCAACACAATGGCACAAGACAACAACAGACTCACAATATTTTCTCACACTTGTCACAACTTTTTCATATTTTATTATCTCTTTTCTTCTTTCTATTATAATCATCTTCCCATTCTGAATCATATTTCAATCCTCTGTATGATTTAGTACTTTTGTAAATGGTGAGCTGTTTAGCATGACACATCAAAATTGCTGTAGTCTAAAGAAAAAAATATAAAGGCCAAGAAAATATTATTGAGCATGACAAATAATACCATCTGTTAATAGAAGACAGGGTTGACATACATTCATTCTGATTTTCTGTGAAGATTTGTGAGAAAGTTTAAAGTTCATGAGTACAGGCAGTTCTTTTTCACATACACCATGTAAAGTACAGAACATGGTATTGATATTTAGGAAATCGTAAATACAAATCCCTCAGCATTACAAGGTTCATATTGTGTAACATGAATAGGTCACTTCATACCTCTGAAACTTATTTTTATTTATTTATTTTTTAATTGAGTTTTTGGTGAAAGTTTACACAGCAGGTTAGGTTCCCATTTGACAATTTCCACAAAAATCGTTCAGTAACATTAATTACATTTATCACAATGCGTCAATATTCTGTTTAATTGTATTCTGTCCATTCCCTTTTTGATACCCTAGTTTCCCTGTCCCTTTATCTTCTCATCTTTGCTTTTGAGTAATGGATGACCTTTTGGTCTTATACTGATGGTTTTTAAGTAGAGCACCAATCTTATAGGTAATATCCTTTATTTTGTGTTTGCCACTCTGCTATTTCACTAAAGGGTAATATCAAGGGATAGACTCGGTTCTAGGTGAAATTTATTTTTTAATGTCTTGTTTACCTCTAAAGTTTATTTTGAGGTTCTTGATTATTAAAAGAAAAATGAAAATGTGTCTTTTCCTACCCTAGTGTTTGCACCGTTTTTCATGTAAATCATATCAACCCCTTGGCTGCTCCCAGGTTCAGATTGCTGCTTTTCTGGATTTGACATTAGTCTCCTTACAATGTGTGTCCAACCAGACTGTGTGGCTTTATGTTATAGTACAGAGAATAAAACTGAGTGGAAAGCAGACTGCATATATTTTTTCCTTATTCTTCTAACAAGTTAGCAATAAAATATCAGGCCAAATCAAAAGTAAATTTTCATGGGAAAGCTGTATTTCCTAGAAGGGGAGAGGTAGGTAGAAAGAGAAAGGAATATTGTGGTGTATAGTTACGACTGAGGAAAGCAATAGGTAAACCTTCTCAAAGTAGCTATAAAATAGCCATCATCATCATCACAAATGTTTGTTGAGTGCTCTCTATGATCCAGGTACTGTTCTAAGTACTCTACATTTATTAACTCTTAGTTTCCACAACCACAGTATGCAGAAATTAGTGTTACAATCCCCGTTATACAGGTGATAAAACTAAGGCACAGAGAGGTTAAGTAATTTGCTTAAGGTTAAATAAAAAAAACTCTTTGCCATCAAGTCAATTCTGACTCATAGCGACCCTGTAGGACAGAGTAGAACTGCTCATAGGGTTTCCAAGGAGCGACCGATGGATTCAAACTGCTGACCTTTTGGTTACAGCCCAGTTCTTAACCACTGCACAACCAGGGCTCCAAGGTTAAGATTACAGAGCTTATAAATAGTGAAACCAGAATTCTAACCAAGTCTGTCTGGCTTAAAAGCCCATTTTATTAACTACTATACTCTTTTGATTTTTATCCTACTCGTTAGACTGTGAGCAGGGACTTTTGAGGTCACTCAAGATAAGGTGATTAACTATTGAAATCATCATGAAACACAAAAGTAGAAGGTGTTAGATGATGTCGTCAATGTGTCATGGTTAGAATAAAATAAATGTTAGCACTGGCCTTCAGAAAATTTGATTTTTTTTCTTTAACCATCTTAACAAACATAGCCCATAAAGTACTTAGTGAACATATTAAAGTCCTAAATCACAAATTATAATTGAATTTTGGTTAAGACATTTGGGAAATAAAGATATGAACTGTATAATGGCAGCGAAATTAATGATACAAAACTCAGGTCTGATAGATGATCACAGACTTTTCCAGGCCAGCTCACCTAAGCGCAGTCTAGCCATGCTTTCATAGCAAATTGTGTATAATCCTCAGAAAAGCCCTGTGGGTTTGGATCTGTTTGGACTAGCACGGCTAGAGTGAAAGCAAAGAGTTGAAGTCTGTGTCTTCCACTACTTGTCAAGTGGATACCTGCCAACTATAAAATTTGTCCTTTTGAATTTTGTATAAAATTCATTCTTGATGAAGTGCCTTTCAGGAGTTTTGTTGGCTCAGAATGAAGAAGTCTCAGAATTGAAACATTCTCACATTGACATAACTGTCCATTATGCTCACAAGTTTCAAAACGTTAGACCTACATTTGCAATTTAATTTAAGAAAACAGTGATCTGACATTAAAACATATTACTATATGTATAATGGTATAAGTGCTTGTCTTTTACTAGATTTCAGAAAGTTTGAAAAATTCCATTTCCTCAGGCTCATTATCTGTGGCCTAAGTTTTCAAAGCCTTTTCTCTGTTTTTATGCTGCACCCCATATTTTTGTCAACTAGCTATACTAAAATTAAAGTGGTGATGACAGTGATGATGGTAAATAATTTAGCATAACCATGGATACCAAGAAAACCTAAAAATGTAAAGGTGATTTGCGTGTTTTTTAGAGGGAAACAGAGAGAATTCTTGGCAGCCAGTTTTGGGTTAGCTTTTCCAGTACACAGAATCCTGATCCAAAGAATTGTGAGTTGCTAACTTTAGTGCCGACCAAAGAAAGCAAAATCCACCAAATAAATTAAACTAGAAAATAGAAGTCTGAAGAAATTAGAAAGGTAAAGGTTTTGATTATTCGATTGGTAACATTACTAGACCGTTTAATAGCATGGAAAAAGTCAGAAGGTTAACTACTTAAAAAATATTGTTTTAAATTGAAAAATCCATATGCAATCACTAAAATAATGACTGTGCTTGTGTTTGTGGGATTAGGGATCATCTCCTTTTGATTGTGTTTGTTTTAACTTTCTTCCATGTACTTCTCAAAATTTCTTTAGTAAGTTTAGTATTATAAATTGAATAAAATTTAGCTGAGAGTGGTGACATGCAATAGATCCAGAAGTTATTGGAATTGAAAATTGAACTCTAAGAGTATAATCATTAAAAGCATATTGATTACCTGAATTATCTAATGAGGTGTTTATCTTTTTTTTTTTTTTTTAATATTCTTTGCCTCAATTAAGCAACCACTAAGTATTTGTCCCACTACCTGCCTGTCAATTTGTTGTACTGTGGTGGCTTGCATGTTGCTATGATATTGGAAGCTGTGCCACTGTTATTTCAAGTACTAGCAGAGTCATCCAGTTTTATTGGAGTTTCCAGACTAAGACTAGGAAGAAAACCCTGGAGAGCTATTTCTAAAAATTAGCCAGTGAAAATCTAATGTATCACAACAACATTGCCTGACTTGCTTGCTTTGGACACATTATCAGGATAGATCAATTGCTGTAGGAGGACATAATGTTTGGTGAAGTAGAAGGCCATTGAGGACGTAGGAGGTTTTCAGTGAGATGGATTGGCGCAATAGCTACAACAGTGGACTCGAACGTGCTGGCGATTGTGAGATGACACAGGACCAGGAAGCATTTCATTGTTGTACATACAGTTGCCATAAATCAGAGTCAACTCAACACCAGCTAACGGCAACAAGAAGTATTTATTGTGTTTGTATTATGCATTTGGCCTTGTGTTAAATTTGGTGAAATGTATGGAGGAAGGAAAATATAATGTAAGTCCCTTTTATTGAAGATCTGACTGAACACAAGAAAAATGTTATACAACAAAACTATATATAAGTAAAATTAAACTGTGTTTTCCAACTAATAATATATTACCTCATTATATGTAAAATAATACAAAATAATAAGAGCAAACGAAGCTTTAGAAGGGAGGACCAATGTCAGCTGGACCCCTTAGAGATGAGAACTAAATAGGAGTTTGAAAGTTGAAGCTGGCTATAACGTAGATTAGATGGGGAGCAGGTATACTGTGGACAATACAAGAAACTAAGGAATAGGGGGCAACTGAGTATATTAAGGAAACCCTGGTGGCATAGTGGTTAAGAGCTACAGCTGCTAACCAAAAGGTCAGCACTTCAAATCTACCAGGTGCTCCTTGGAAACTCTACAAGGCAGTTCTACTCTGTCCTATATAGGGTTGCTATGAGTTGGAATCAACTTGACTGCAACAAGTGTGGTTTTTTGGTTTGAGTATATGAAAATGATGGTTCTATTGAGGATTATAACTGGAGTAGTAGAAGGTAAGTGGGAATAAGTCAAAAGGGCACAGATAATTTATGGACTAGAGCTAAGAGGAGGTATTTGAATTTATCCAACAATTTGCAACTGTAGATTTTGAGCAGAGAAATGGTATTCAATTCAGCAAATATAATGAACATGTGTAAGGTGGAAACATATCAGAGAAGGAAAACTCAAATATTTTCCACTAAAATGAGAGATGGAAAAGTGGTAAGACTGCACCTTGTCAAAGGCAGAAAACTTGTGAGACCCGAAAAAACAAGGTAGTCTCGTCGAGTTTGGCTCCCAGAGGTTTCACTGTAACTGGTTGTAGCCCATGAGAGGGGGATGTAGAGATTTGTGGAGTGGTTAAGATATTTTTCTAAAGGAAACCGGGGATAACGATTTGAATAAAACTCAGTAATATCAAATTAACGAATTATGACAATTAGTATTGAAAGCATATGTAAAGTGGATTAGATAGCAAAGGCAATGCTTCAGGAAGACAGTCGTTTCTCAGACTACCTTTTTAATATGATGGATCACTCTTTCCTAATGACAGCATTTAGGAGGCAAACAAAGATTCTTAAAAGTATTCAAGAAGTTGGAAAGTAAAAGGAGAGAGTGGTGTCTCAGTAGCTAAGATTATGAAAACTTCCAAGATTGAGGGAATAGTGAAAGTATCAAGGTGCAAAAGAGATCAAGTAGATGGAGTAAAGAAAAATCACCATTGGGAGATTGTTCATAATTGAAATGGAGAGAAAACATTAAAAGTTACATTATAATTTTGATGTGGAGAAGGGAACTAAAAGTTGATGCTGGTTGTTTGCTTAGTTTAGGAAAAGAGTATCTTAAGTTTGTCTATAAACCATTAAAGAGGCTAACAAATAGATATACACCGTTAACTGATGAAGTCTAAAATAGGAGAAGTGGAGAAGATTAAGAATGCAAGTGGAAGCATTACCAATTGTTTTGATCAAAGATTAGACAGAAGAATCCTGAGTAAAGAGGGGAAAATGTGGAACAGAATTGTGAATTTTGAATGGAATCCATACTTTCTGGAGCCATGGAGGCTGAATGAACCCCCAAAACTATTACCCCGAGATAATCTTTAAATTTAGAACCTTAAACCAAAACTATCCCTTGAAGTTTTCTTTGAACCAAAAATAGTTTATCTTAATAAATATATCTGCCTTGACCATTATGCTCTTTTAAAGGATTATCTATGTGAGATCAAATTGACAACTGCAAATCGAAAGCTTCAATGAGAAGTTTAGCAGGGCCTTGAGTTTAACTCAACGGTGGTGGTACAATTTGGAGGATGGTGAGAATGTTTGCCTAATTTAAAGAATGTAATCAGTGTCACTGAGTTGTACAGGTAGAGATTGTTGAAATGGTGTATGACTGTATATTTTCACTAAAATTAAAAAAAATATGAAAAAAAGGATTCAGATGGAAGGAAAACAGGAGTTGCAGAGTAATAATTCTCAGTTTTGACCTCTCAAAGTAATGAGATTTTCTGTGATTGCTGTCATGCACTTTCAATTTCTTGCCATTTCTGTAGTGTGTGAACATAGACATATATCGGAATCTTTATTAGCCTACCCACATATTTAAGCACCAGAGCACTAAACATAGCTAGATTGGTCTCCTTTACTCTTTGTATTATTATTATTTTAATTCATTTATTTGATTGCTTTCAAAAAGGAATATTTTTTTGTTTCATTGCCAAACCTATGTGTCCTGGGTCCATAGTAATGTAAGTCAGTTTTCTAAATTCAGCAAATAACTGATCATATAGTAAATAATTTAGTAACAACTGAACACAGTGTTAAAGAAGATCTTAAAAGATATTTGGACCCCCATCCCTCCTTTCATCTCTTCGCACAATGAAATGCCTCCATAAAAGGTATTCTATTTTATACTACCATCTCATGTCCTGTGGTTTTTGTCACTACAAGTCACAAATCTTGTGAATTAAAGTTCAGAGGAAAACTGGATACGTTACCTCAAGTTGAGAATCTGATATAAAGTCAGAGCTCTGATGAAAAACTCACAGGGTGATCTTCACATGCCTTTAAACTCTATGTCCTCAGTAGAAAGTGGCAGTTTCTGAAATGTGCACTGGCTGTCTCTCAGCAGTTTTTAATGAGCTGGTGCCTGCACAGCCCTCTGAGCAGTTTAAACTGGCATTTTTTATGTATAAAGTAGACATATGAAAGTAAAAGACAAGTGAGTAAAAAGCGTAATAGACCCCGTGAGTACTAATTTTCAGGGACTGGAAAAAGGTAAACTATAAAAGCATTAAAGAAAAACTAGAAATCCAAGGCATTATCACAATTATCTTTTAAATGCACAAAGTAATGTCAGACTTCTTTGGAAAAGCCATGTAAATGCTTTCCTGAAATGCTTTCCTAAAAAACGTTAATATTCATATGGTGTTTCCAAGATGTATCGTCTCTAGGCTAAATAGGTTAAAGAAAAAGCCCTTTGTGGAGACAAAGATTATTTCAGCTCATTCCCTTCTTGATAGAGCCTACCTTGTACGTTGTTTTTTTCACTACTTGTCTCTTACCCTAATCACCTCTCCAACTAGGAGGAACACATTCTGTTAAATAAATTGCCTACTAATTAGGAAAGGAATTCCTAGAAGTCGATAAATAAAGTTAATCTCCTAGTAAGACATCATCTTTATGTCTTATCAGCTGTTTCGACATAATACCTAGGTGATTTCGTTGGAATGCTAACTTTTGTGATAGCTATATAGTAGCAACAATTTTTAGTCTTTGTGGAACATCTTAGACTGTAATAGTAAACTTTTCTTTTTTTATTTTTAAAGGATAGTAGTTTGGAGCACAGGTTCTGAAGCCAAAATGTCTGGGTTCTTATCCTGACTCTACCATTGCCTGGTTAGTTACTATTAAGATGGTCTAGTTAGTTCACCTCTCTGTTAGTTTCCTCATCTGTAAATGGGGCACATAATTGTACTGTTAACAACAGTTTTCCGTGAAAAATAAAGTGGCAAGGAGACACTTGGGTGCACTAACTTACTAAAAATTTGCATTTACAAATGAAAAAAGAAAGCATTCCAAAAAGGTTCACTATTACTGTTTTACAGTTTGTTTTTTTTCCAGTGAAAAAATAGACACATACATAATGTCCCTCGTTATACTAAAAAAGGAATAAAATTTATTTCAGATTATGAATTACAAAGAGAAGAAATCTAAAATGTAAACCTTTAACTTCAACATAGTTTCTTTTGTTCTTCTAACTACTATCCCTGACAAGGGAGTCCTGACATTTTGGAGAAATGGACTTTTTGTTGAATATTTCAATTGCTTTGTTCTTGTTTTTTACATTTACCATGCCAACCAATGGTATAAGTGAAACCATTCAAACTTTGGTGTATAAAATGCGGCAAAAGGTGATGTTGTGATTTGAGCAATACACAAGGATTTAAAAAATTCTGCATTTTGTTTCCATGTATATCGTTCACTTAGACTGGAAAGAAATTATAATCATAATTGAGTCAAGACATTTTCAGATGTTCTCACGTTTAACATTCTCTTCAGTGCTAGCCAAATGCCCCAATAGATTTAAGTGATCCATGGTCCAAGTCATCAACTGTCTTTGAAAATTCATGTTTATTATTCTGGTTTAGTGAATATGCGTTGTTTTTCTTCAGCATATGCCAACTCTCAAATTATTTGTTAAATGTATATATCATTAATACTTCCAAGGGACTCTTTAGCCTCAGTATATGCATCCTTGGCACAAACACTTACATTTTTAATACTTCATAGCTGGCAACGTAACTTGGAATATTTTCCATGTAGTGTCTGATAAATATTCCGGGATTTGTTGACTGATGTGAAATGGCTTTGGAGATGGTGCAAATTATGCATTTTTTTAAATTTTTTTATTTTTTATTGTACTTCAGGTGAAGGCTTACAGAACAAATAGTTTCTCATGAAACAGAAGTGCACATGTTGTTTTATGACATTGGTTAAGAACCCCACAGCATATCAACCCTCTAACTTCTCAACCTTTTTTTTTTGGGTGAAAATACACATAGCCAAAGATACACCATTTCAAAAATTTCTACATGCACAGTTCAGTGACATTGACTACGCT
>NW_004443948.1:1567228-1568747 GCF_000243295.1 Trichechus manatus latirostris | reverse complement strand
GAATTCTGAGTATTAAAGATTTGAATTCCCTATCAGGTAGTTCTAGTGCGTTTTCTTCCAGAGGAGAGTCATCTAGTGTTTTATTTTGGAAGCCTACTGGAACCATCCTGTCCTGTTTTTGTAAATGTTTTGTTATTGTCTGCTGTCTTCGGGGCATTCAGTAGTTGTTTTTCTCATTTATTGATTGTAGATTTGTTTGTTTTGCCCCTTTTTTAAAAAAAAATCTAACTATGTCTGAGCAGGCAGACTGTATGTTCTTTGTTGTTTGTTTGTCTGTTGGCACAATAGTTTTCACCTCCTTCTTCAACTGGCAGTGTCAGTCACTCAGATATGGTACGGCAGGGCAGGTCTAGCTGAAGAGGAGTTACTGGGATGGGTTGTTTGTGGCACTTACTACAGCCACCAGAGCGGGTTGCTAATCAGTGCAGGGTGGGTTCCAGTAGGCCGTGCCTGTGCTGCTTGGTGATGTGATGTCAAGCGCATGGTGTGGGTAGGCAGGATGCAGCGGGGAGATTGTTATGTGTGGAGCTAAGATGGATGCGGGCGAAAGGAGAGAGGAACAGGAGCCAAAAACATACAAATAAACAGAAAAGAATGGTAGGGGAGCTTGCTGTTGGAGTGGAGAGATGAGAGATTATGAAATGGAGAAAAACAGAAAGGGGAAGAGGAAGAAAAGAAAAGAATGGATAAATAAGAATCAGAAAGTTTGAAGAACCGCAAAGTTCTCAGGGATCCCACTGGTGCAGCTATGAGGTCTGGGGAAGTCACTCTCAGGTGTTGCAGTACAGCCTGGCTAGAAGGCGTAGAGGTATATAACGCCAGGTATTCAGGGAACAGAAAGAGAAGGAAGATACAGATAGACAAGAAACTGAGTAATGAAGAAAGGGAAAAAGAGGAAAAAGAAAACAAAACAAATTTAAAAAAATAAAAGTAAAAGAAAGGCCCCCAAAGAAACAGAAAAAAAAAAAAAAAAACGTAAAAAGAAATGCCCGCAGGGATCCCTCTGCACGTCTGTGGAAACCGAAGAGGAGTCTCCCTGCCATGCAGCTCAGCCTGGCCAGAAAAGGGCTCCCAACTCAAGAAAAGGAAAAGAAAACAAACAATTCAAAATGAATAAAAGCCCCAGGATCCTACCAGCATGGCAGCCGAAACTGTGAAGCAGCTCCACACTCGAACGGAGCTCCGTAGCCCCTCAGGAAGAAGCAAAGATGGCGCACAGAGCCAGGTACTTGAGTGAATGGAGGGGGGAGGTGGTGAGAGGCAAGTAAGAAAGCAAAAGAAGCAGAGAAAAAAAAAAAGCAACACTAGCAGACAACAAATGACACTCAGAGAGTCAGCTAGTGCGGGCTGGTGTTTCTGGACAAGAAACTGTGTCCATGGGAAGCAGAGGGGGCCGAGTGTGTGTGAAGAAGGGTAGAGAGTGGGAAAGCGTATATCACAAACTACCGGAGCTCTGCAACCCCTCAGGAAGAAGTAAAGATGTCGCAGAGTGAGGTGTTCGAGGGAAAGGAGGGGGAGG
>NW_004443948.1:1549136-1566822 GCF_000243295.1 Trichechus manatus latirostris | reverse complement strand
GTTCTCTGTCAGTTTTCTCACTCCATTTGGTGCTTGGCTGAGTTCTTTATCTCTTCATTTGATGTTTTAGGGTTTCAGGATTGTTGTATTCTCTGTTTGGCTTAGTTTTTTGGATCTTTGCTGTGGAGGGACGGCGTGCTGCTTCTGCCTAGAGCACCATTTTGCCGGAACTCCAGATTATGCATTATTTTGGTTAAAAATAGAGGAAAGGAGAGAAACAGAAAAAAAAATTTAAAGTCTTAAGAAAAATTCAACATCAATTTTAAGGTCCTAAAGTGGGAGATACTGAAACTATATGGCTTATCAAAGTCTTGGCTCCTTACTTTCCTTGGTCAGCACATTTCTTCTGTGTATATTTTTTACTGGTTTGCAATCTTTCTGGTCTTTTGGCCATATATATTTCTGACCTTTGGTAGAGTAATAAAATCAAATGTAATCTATGATGTCTTGCTGAAAGACTTAAAACAGTGAAGGATTATATTGCTTATCTTATATTTTTATTCATAAATATCACACATTTTAATAAAGGTTCTGTGAAGTTGGGGCAGGTGCTTTTCAGAGGCAGCCTAAAATGTAAAAGTTCTTTCATAGTTATGAGAATACAAATAGAAAAAGATAAAAATAACTAGTTGTAGATTCCTTAGGTCTTTCTTTATAGACAATCATGTTGTCTGTGAATAGACAGTTTTAAGTAGTTCTTTCTAATCTTTCTCCTTTAAATTGTGTCAGTTTTTTTCATGGTGTGTTTTTGTGCCATGTTTCTAGGTTTAGATATATTTATAAGTCCTATTTATTCCTACTGTATTGATGGTCTTTTCATTATGCCCCTCTTTATGTCTAGTAATTTCCATTTCTTAGGTCTATTTTGTCTGATGTTAATATAACCAAAAAGCAAACGTGTTGCCGTCGAGTCGATTCCGACTCATGGCAACCCTATAGGACAGAGTAAGTGGCCCATAGGGTTTCCAAGGAGTGCCTGGTGGATATTAACTGCCAACCTTTTGGTTAGCAGCTGTAGCTCTTAAACCACTAAGCTACCAGGGTTTCCGATGTTAATATAGTTACTCCAATTTTCTTATGCTACTGTTCGCGTGGTATATTTTTTTCCCATGTTTTTTCTTTCAACTTACGTTTGTTTTTGAATTTAAAATGCATTTCTTATAGATAGCTTAGAAATGGATCTTGTATTTTTTTAATGCAGTCTAACAAACTCTGCCATTACTTAGGAATGTTAGTCTATTCATATTTAATGTAAATTTTAATATGTTTGAATTTAAGTCCTCCATTTTGCTATTTTCTTACTACTTGTTCAAATGCTTTTTTGCCCTTTGTTCCTGCTTTAATCTTTTATGTTTTGCTATACCATCAGTTTAACACAACCATTAGTTAGTATATCATCTTAATTCCTCTATTCATTTTTTCTGGTGGTGCCATGTTTAAGTGCTCGGCTGCTAACCAAAAGTTTGGCAGTTTGAGCTCATGTAGAGGCTCCATAGGAGAAAGAGCTGGTGATCTGCTCCCATAAAGATTACAGCCTAGAAAACCCTATGGGGAAGTGTTATACTTGTCATTGCAGCTTCTTAATACCAAATATTGTTGTTCAAAGCTCTCGTCAGTAAAATGAAAAGAATTATTTTTGTTATTGTGGGAGATACATATTTTTTGTAAAGTAAACTATTCTTGTGGAATTTCAGATCTGATGTGATGATAGTATAAAAGTGAAATTGACCTAATTTTAATATTTATTATTATATTTACATATACACAAATAATTAATATTTTATATTGTTTTTTATTTTACTAAGCATTTCAATATGCCTTTTCCTTACGTGGTTATATTTGAGGGTCTACTATTACAAAATTTTACGTATAAAGCAAATATGCTCTGAGAGGTCAAATCCTCTGTCACAAATTATTTAGTCAAATTTCAAATTGTCAAATTTAGTCCCTTTTCTGCCATAAAATTATCAGCACAAGGTCAAATCAGTCTTTTTTGAGGCTATATAAAAAGCTGGTTTTCTTATTTTTTAAAGTAGTTTCTCAACAGTACTCTTTTGGTTTGGTTTGGTTTTATGGTGACTCTGAAAGTATGGGACTAATTTATATATATATACACGTATACATATATTGGGCCACTAGGATAACATGGGAATGAATCAGATACTTTCTTCAACCAATGGGAAGTCATCAGTATAGTGGAGATCAATGCTGATGTAATGCAAAGCCATTTATGATGTGTTTATCAAAGATCCAAAGCACACTGGTTATAAAGTGAAAGCCTGTGAACATAAATTATGAAAGGATACAAATGAAGACATATATTTCCATGGCTGTGCCTCATTTCCAGAGGCTGGTGATAGTCCTGCTGTTCTCAGCATGGTACTCAATGATGACCTCATCTGTAACATAAGATGCATTCAGCTATCTGGCACCTAGATGGCAGTCTACAAAATGTAAACATAGTGCTTTCAAATGGTCCATAAAGTCTGACTAAAAGCTTACAAATTAGTAATAGAAATACCTGTTGCATCATTACATCATTTGGTACACCCAGCAAATTACTCCCTGATTATATATTTTGGGAAAAAAATCAGATATATATATATATATATATATGATGTGCGTGTGTGACTGTGTATAGAAATAATTTACTATTCTTATTTTATTTTATATATATATTGTTAAATATAATGTCTTGTGACAGGAGTATATGCCAACAAAGATAGGCTTGAAAAGGACAGTAATTGGGAAACATGCTTTGTTTGTGAATCAGCCAAATTATGTAATGCAAAGGAGAGCTACAGTTCAGAGCTCAGTTGACAAAAACGCTTCAGTGCACCTTCAGGAATAAACAAAAGCTTTTTTGCCCTGTGGATGATAATGATTCACACAAATGTGTTACCATTGATCTGGTTTAGCAATGACATTTAATCTTGTTCTAGGAGAATCTTCCCTAAGGTTGAATGAATATCATTATCCCTTTCGATTTAGAATGCTTGAAATCTGTGAAGGAAATTTTGTTAAAAAAATAATAATAAATGTGGTGTTGCCATCTTAACTGTCTAAGGTTTAGCAGTTCTGGTTTGGTTCCTTTTCTTCAGACCTTATACTGATTTTGCCTTGTAGGTAGTTTCATGGAGAAAAGACAAAGGTGCTAAAATAATAGGTGCCAACAAGTCTAATTATGATAGATTAAGCATGGTTTCAGATAAAAGATTTATTCTTATTTCAGAACTTCATTTTCTAGTTGACATTATTCCTTGAGAATGCAAATCTGTGATGCATCTCTAAAGCATTATCATAGGAAAAATGAGCCCACTGAGGTGTTTGCCATTGTGGGACTGCTTGAGTGGGGTGTCTGTTAACCTAGACATAGAGGCAGGGAGAATGAATGGGTCATATTTTTGTGTCTAGGAGAAGACCCTCAACGAGATGGATTCACACAGTGGCTGCAACAATGGGTTCAAACAGCAATGATTGTTAGGACAGTGCAGGACTGGGCAGGTTTAGTTCTGTTGTACATAAGAGTCACCAACTTTACGGCACCTAACAACAACAACAGAAACGCCTTTTGTAATACTGAATAGAAATATCAGAGACGTTCCTTGAAAGGAATCATGCTGAAAGAGAAGTTCTCTTATAATCTACTTCTAGCCTGGAAGATATTATGAGGAAGAAAGAGTTATTCTGTTTTAACTGTTTCAAATCCTATAGCTGGCACAAAAGTAAACACAGGAGGATAAAATCATCCCGAATTATGGATGTTGAGTGCTATTTTTCACGGCACCAGGTGGGAATGTTAACACTTAATCAGTCTCTCTGGCACTATTTCCTGTCCATGTTGCCAGCTTTATCACTGTGAAAGATGATTTGATCCTCTTCTGGAGGGTCAAGAACAACAGGCCACAGCATCAGTGACATTCCAATCAGTGGGGCATCATTTCACATTAGATGTTGTCAGATATGATATTTCACTAACACATTTTGACAACGTATGGCATAATACAGGGACCATTCTGTCTGTCTGTCTGTCATCTATTTTAATCTATCTGTATTTCCTTAGGTCCTAAAATGGAGACTCACCACAAAGCACTGTCTATCACAGTCTTGAAGCTTGAGACCTAATGTTCTAGATTTGAAGGCAGAAAGAAATCTTCTCTGTAAAAATGTGATATAACTCTCTTTTTGTTTGTGTTTAATACTCTCTTATATAAAAGAACTTTCTTAGATTTCTTAGACAGTTGATAGTTACTTCATGTTAAAGTGATGCCATTGAAAACGCTAAGACTGCAGGAAGTACATGATGAAATATAACTATTATATAATAATAAAAGCTCGTGTTTCGTAGGTACCTGCTCTGTGTCAGACACTTTCTGGATAGTCACTTAAAAGTTAACAACCACTCTTTGAGGTAGACATTTATGTATTCCTTATACATATGAAAATTAAATTCAGAGAAGTTGAGTAACTTCTTCAGTATCACTCAGAAAATGGCAGAGCTCTAATTTTCCTGCAGGTCCAATCTCACCACACCCATGTTCTTTCTACTGCCACTCAAGGCTGTCAGACCCCTTTTAAAAATCCGCTAAACTATTTAAAATATCAGCTGATATGAAATTATTGTGAAATTAGAAAAATAGAAATGTTTAGCCATAATTAAAGGAAAAGTGTTGCAGTGTGATACAAGGTAAGGATCATAGAAAGTGAGATGGAAACAATTCAAAATGTCTCCACAATTAGTTATTCTTCTGAGTTGCCGTTTCTTTTATTATTAAATAATCAGTTAAGAAAACCAAAAATTGCAGTACCCGACATTATTGTCAATTACTAGTAAGGAAAAGAAAGGACTGATAAATACTAACCAACCAGTTGCTGTTAAGTCGACTCTGACTCGTGGTGATCCCATGTATGTCACAGTAGAATTGTGTTCCATACAGTTTTCAATGCCTGATTTTTCAGAAGTAGATTGCCAGCCCTTCTTTCGAGACACCTCTAGGTGGACTTGAATCTCCAACCTTTCAGTTGTCAGTCAAGCATGTTAACCATTTGTACCACCCAGAAATCCAAGACAGATTTTGAGCATAAATTCAAATATGGATGTGTTCACATCTGGCTCTGTATTGCTCATAGAAAGGGCATATTACTGGGGGATGTGGATGAGGAGGGATATGTGTTAAGAGAAAGATGAACAAAAGTAGCAAAATACTCTTAAATAAAAATTACAGCCTACCCACTGGTTCCATAAAGGCCAGTTCTAATCACTACTGCATACTGATAAAAAGTATCTTGTTATATACTGACCTGTAAAGTCAGACAATGAGATGTCCTGGATAGAAAACAATCATTTTGCATTATATTATCAAGGGAATGCTAAGGCCTCCCTATTTCCCTCCCAAAGTATACACAACTCCTTTTGATGCAAAGTATTAATTTGAATGGATTCTATCTAATCAATATGTTAAAGACAGACTAGAATTTTTCCTAAGGTTATTTTTACAATTGAAAAATATAGAACATTTTGTATTAGGCCCAAAATAATTCAGAGAGATGAGGTAATGCATTCTTTTGCATCACTTCTACATAAGCTATATTCTTTGAGGTTTCTACGTGGTTTAAAAGGTGATTTTATAGGTTAAAATATTGTCCTTTCTAGTTTTATGGCCAGAGCAAAACAGTACTGGTCTGGAATGCAAGTAATATTGCACACGGGGTTAATCAGGTTAGGGATGAATTAATTTGTAACAATTTCCGTTATTTGACAGGCATCAATAATATAGTATATTACTTGCATTCCAGACATCAGCATACTGCCATGACCCAGTCATATTCAATTTAGGAAAATCTTGGATCATATAAATATTTTATTATTGATTTTTTGAAACATATTTTACGATCAGGTATGGTCATAAAAAAGCATAATAACTTAAAGCAGTATTTTTAGAAAGCCATACTGTTGATGAATGGGAATCATGTTTTCAGTAGTGAAAAATAACTTGATGTCCTCGTCCTTGGATGAGATAAGGTATGATTTTGTCCATTATTAAAAGGTACTAAAGAAGTTCCTTTTCTGAGCAACCCAAACAATAAACCCTGTTTATCTTTTTAAATAATTGACTTAAATGATCATTGTTGAGGCTGTGATATTCTTATTTATTAGCATTTAGCACAGTGGTTCACTATGAGTCCGAATCAACTCTACAGCAACAGGTTTGGTCTGGAGTTAGCACAGTGGTTAAAGGCCTTGGCTGCCAACCGAAAGGTCTGTGGTTCAAACCCACCACTGCTTCATGGGAGAAAGATGTGGAAGTCTGCTTCCATAAAGATCACAGGGCTGGAAACCCTATGGGGCAGTTCTCTTCTGCCCTACAGAGTCGCTGTGAGTCGGAATCAACTCGACAGCACTGGGTTTCATTTGGTTTTAGCGCATGAAGTCTCCTCATTGTTGGATTGGACGGTATTTTGGGAGAGGGTATGGTGATGGTTTGATAATTAGGCTACTTTGGCTTATTTTCAAACACTTTTCATTTCAGACAATTTTCACCTGAGTGATTTGACTTCTTCTAAAAATCCTCTCATGTATCCAGGCCCCCACTAATTTGCACATAATGATCAGATAAACAGTGTGAGGAAGTTAAGCTGATGGCATCTGTTGTTAAATACATTGGATTTCAAAACAAAAACTTACGTTCATAAAACACCTAATTGTAGAACTTTTGATTATGGAAATGCCAAGCTGAATCTAATGACGAGGTGTAAAAATACAAAAATGACACCACTAAAAAACACCAATAAATCATAAGAACTGCTATTAGTAATGTATTTCTTGTTCTATTTATATTTGAAAAGGTGTCATATGTTACATAAATGTTTATACGGTGTTGATTACATTTAAACAATTTAATAGAATCATAATTACGTATGAATGTGCACGTGCATGCGCACGCACATGCGGGCACACACACGTTACCAAAAGAATGACAAACGTTGATATGTCATATGTTTCGTAGATCTAGAAAACTACTCAGTCCAGATTTCCTTGTTTCTCATACTTTTCATATTTTATTCATCATAATTTACTCTTGCTCATCTTCTTGTTGTGTAGCACAAACAGTTTGTGCTAGACTATTAACTTAAAGGTTGGAGGTTCACATCCACCCAGCAGGGCCATGGAAGAAAGGGTTGGTGATGTATTTCCATAAAATTACAGCCATTGAAAACCCTAGGAAGTGCAGTTCTACTCTGAAACGTGTAGGGTAACTATGAGCTGGAATTGACCCAATGACAATGAGTTTAGTATCTATATACTCCATTGATCACTCTCTATATCTCCTTTCCTGGTATTATTTTTTTCATTTTCCAGATTCCAAAAATCAGACAGTTTTCTAAATTTATGTTTGTAAGTGTAGTTTCTTCTTTTTCTCTGTACTTTTCTGTCATAGAATCTTAGAACTTTTGGAGAGAGAGATTGAGAGAGTAAGAGAGGTGGGGGAAGCTAACATTGTAGCATGACTAATGTGTACAAGGTACTATAAATGTACACTCATATACATACCACATGTATGTACGTATTGAAGTTAATTCGAAGTCAGTATTGAATATTGAAGTTAATTTTGTTCATATTAAGTTAATATTGAAGTTAATTTTGTTCAGTTAATATTAATAACCAATTTTGCATGAGACAGTGCTAAGATATCTAGTATACAAGGATGTATAAGATATAAGCCCTTCTTTCAATTAATTTACAGTCTAACAGGGCAAAGAGCCCCACAGAGAGATAATGGCAATATAATATACTAAGATAGAGCACACACAGTGTTAAAATTGCCAAGAGAAGAACCATATTATTATTAGTACATCAGTCAGGGGATGAGAACTTTGAAGCATATACAGATAAGCACAATGACAATCCCCATCAAACCGTGTACAGAGGAGGGGAGCCTGCCCCGAAGATTCAGCCTGTTCTGTCCAGGAGGCAGGCTTATCCTGGGTGAGGCAATGGGAGCCTCAGATTGCCTAAGCTGATGCCATAAAATGTGAAAATAGCTTCTTCCTCTTTTAATTTCAAGCTACTGTGCAAATTCCCTACAAATAAAAACCATTAGCTCCTTTTCAGCACAGACTCATGAAGTAATATCTTGCTCTTAATACACTTTCTATAAATAATTGTGGAA
This sequence comes from Trichechus manatus latirostris, assembly GCF_000243295.1. Classification (NCBI taxonomy): domain Eukaryota; kingdom Metazoa; phylum Chordata; class Mammalia; order Sirenia; family Trichechidae; genus Trichechus; species Trichechus manatus. The sequence goes on along the minus strand of NW_004443948.1, from coordinate 1,558,651 downwards.
ATACATTTAAAATACTCTCATGTTTTGTCTTGACAAGTAATGGTATGTATATACCACGAAGCATTTATAAATACCAACTTATCCTGTTATTGTAAAAATATGTTTAAGCAATAGCTGTATTCATAGTGTATTGATCATAGTATTCATAGTACTCATTCTGAGTACTGGAAGAGATCTAATATAGGAAAGATTATCTAATTCTAAGAAGGATGGTTCATTCTTTTATTTTATTACAGGTATTATTAGTAGTACTTAGAAGAAAGCTACGCATACATGCATGCATAAAGAATTCAAATGTAAAATAATGGAGGATACCAAATGAAAGCTATGACTCCCTGCCATTATCCTCCCACAACGCCCGAGCCTTTCACTTCATCTGGTACAGCAACGTTGCAGTGGGCTCCAGCTGTGGTCAGAATAGTGTTCATCGCGTGCTATTCCCAAGTGCCCAAAAGGTGTTTAATTTTCAAGTTGTAGTTGACACAGAGGAATAGAAATTCAGCAAATAAGAGAGAAACTTGAGATAAGAAACTAAAGGTGACTACAGAGATATGATCTTTGCTTTAAGGAAAACATATTCTCCAATGCAATCACTGAACCATTTCGTGTCAACTTCTAATCCAAGGAGACCAATGCTAAATAGAAGAGGAAGTCAATTTATTCTAGGATATGGGATTTTAAATAAAACTATCCTGTGGTTTTTTTTTTTTTTTTTTTTTAAATCATCATTATTTATTTATTTTAGCCTCGGGTTACAGGCAACAGTTTATTATTTATTTTGTAACCTTGTTTGAATTTAATTATGTACTTATTTAGGATCGTGGTCAATCAATATGAGTCATTAGGTTACTATGAATAAACATAAGTATACAAAGCCTAACAGATAGTGTTTGAGAATCTTTCCCAAGGTCTGAAAAATTATTATTGGAATATTTAAGCATAATATGGACTGAAATCACTTTATTTATGTGATAAATAAGTAACAACCTATCTCTACGAATAGTTGCTATATACCGCTGTATAAGGTAAAATTGAAAAAGGGCTCCTAAAATGATATCAATATTGTCTTGGCTATTGATAAGTTCATCTCGTACCTACAGTAATGGATAGAGGAATGAATGATGAGTAATGTAAAATTGGGGAGCAGTGCCTGTTTTGTTTCTGCTTCTCCACAAGAAAATCCCCAGCTTTTAATATATGAACATATGTGTACAGAATAAAATAATATTATCCAAAGCATGTGCATCCCAGGTTAAATCACTCACTTGAACCAGGAAAAAACTGTGAGCTGCTCTTAAAATTCTAGTGCAAGAGGACCCAAGGCTATGAGCGTAATGAACACTGCCTGTTATCTGGCGGAAGAAGACCTGGCGTAGAGTCTGTCTTCACCACCCACTGTCTCTGGGAGCTCGGACAAGTTGCATCAATGTAAAACGCTGCGCAGCTAAATAGTGCAGTGAGGCCTAGAACACAGGTATGCTACTTCTCAACCCAGGGCCACTTTTTCTTCTGCATGAAATGGTATATTTGAATAGGGAAAGCATGTTTATAGTTATAACTCATTTACAATATCTTTCTGCTCTAAGAGAGCTTCTGATACCACTTTATTGATTTAGTTTTGCAATTTTAAGGGCACAGCACTTCCGGCTATCCCTTTAAAAGCACCAAAATATTCTCCTTCTTATTCACTGATTATTTGTGGTCTAAGGAATGTTTAATTTATTACTAAATGTGAGTAAACAGAAAGAAGTTAGCGAGAAACAGAAAAGAGTGCAATAGAGCCTAATAAACTGGGGGTGGAGGAGCAAAGAAGAAGGTTTATAAGTGTACATTAATGTACTGCATATTAAATTGAATTATTAAATATTAAATTAATAAATACCTTAACAGCATTATACAACTTACTGTGCCACTTTTGAAAATCAAGCGAAAGCGAACATTTAGTTAAAATAGAACTCTATAAATGGTATTAAGCTTCTTGGTGGAAAGTCGTTTACAAAACTGCACTGTTGCTCCTAGTGCTATGGTATTTAGATATATGAACATATTGGCTTCACCTTATGTGGCATGGGACTGAATTATCTTGTTTCTGGGATTTCAATTGACATCAAATTCAGTCTAGAAATTTAGGTAGAATTTGGTAGAATTCTAGCACAAACTACTCAAATGAATCTACTTTTTATGGGAAAAAACCCACTGAAAAAACAGATTGCACAAGAAACAGTATAACTTATCTTATTCAAGAGAGTTTCCTACTTGGCATCAAAGAATTATTCATGTATCCATCAGGTCTTTGGAATTAATTCTGGGATCACCAAAGAGAGCATGCCAATTATTGCCATATGTGAATGTGGTTTTTGTAATCTGGACGCTTATCCCCTAGGATTTGGGTTAATAGCTCTAGTCTTTTACTTCTCATTAACTGTCAGAAAAGCTATCAGACAGAAGAGACATCGGTCAGTGCCAAAATGATACAGATTTGGACAAGTGACCGAATGTTGAAAGGATCATGATCACCTTAGCAACAACTCTGTACTTAACCAAGGAATAAGACTCAGGAAAAATAAAGTATTTCAAAGTCAGATATGTTTTGAAACTCAGTAAAGAAAGGCTCCCTCCAGACATGAGCACAAGATGTGGAGGGAAGGCAGCCAAGTTCATAAGCGTTTACTAGTGCATATGGCAGCCAAAAAAATAAAAATAAAAAATTACCAGTATTGGGGGTGGAAAGAGTAAATCTATATAAAGAAGCAAAGAGGCTTTGAGCTATAAAGTCAAAAGTAATCATTTCAACTACCCAGGAGGGGACCCATTCAGCTTTGGTCCTTCCACCACTAAATACAAAGATTTCAGAGGAGAATAATGGCATTAATTATATGTGATGTGTCACAAGATGGACTGCCATATCAGCCAGGAACCATGGGCAAAAATTTCTCTGATTTGTCTATGTATATTAAAAGTTATGTAGACATAATATGTCTACGGACATACCAAGGATCAAAAAGTGATAGCTGAAGCTAGTGTGTATAGCAAATAACTGCTCACATATCTATGAATAACATGCTGGGCAAGAGGTTGCTGTTTTTATGATATACTTTTGTGAATTTTATGATATAATATAATTTTAACAGAGAAGGATATTACCATAGTATTCCAAGGAGAAAGAAATGCTTAATACATCTCAAAAAGTAGAAAACTAAAAATAAATAAAGTAAGGCAACTGTGGTTTAATATTGTTAATATACATTAGCAAATCCATTGATTTGTACCACCAAACCAAAACCAAACCCATTGCCATCGAGTCGATTCTTACTCATACATTACCAAAATGTTTACATACATACATATATATATATGTATATAAATTATTACTATTTTCTAACATTTATTGGAAACTTATACTCTGTAGGGTAAAGGACCTAACTTTACCCTAAGGACAATGGCCTTTGTCCATGGCTCCTGAGAAATAACCGTTGGAGTAATTTGGATGCCTTGGTCTGGGACTTCCAGGCCACACTGATGATTTGCCCTAGGGAGTATGGCTGGCCAGACAGAAAGACTCACCTGCATGATTTAGCTTATCATGCAGGACTGGCCAATAAAAGGCCAGAACACTAAGACTCAGAGAGATTCCTGTAGGTAAAAAGAGAATGATATACCCTCTCTGAGACATGGCAGCTTCACATTGGGAAACTTCTGAGACTTGCCTTTGCATCTCTTCTTTATGATGACCCTAGTTATATCCTTTTACTATAATAAAACCGATAGTTGTAAGTATGATGTCTTCTGTGAGTTCTGAGTCATTCCAGAGAATTAACAAACGCAAGGCCGGCATCCTCTTAACTTGTAAGGTCTGACCTAGCCCAGGGTAGTTAGGAACAGAGACAGCGAGTGCTGTGTGAGCAGCTGGTGTCAGAAATGATGGAGAAGTGGGGATATGCTTGATCTCCACTCTCTGGGAATTGGCTTTACGCTGATTCTCGTCCGCAAAGCTATTGTGTACTCTCATTTATTTCTTACAAAATTCAGTTACTGGGGTTCTTTTACTATCCCCATTTTACTGACTCAGAAACTGAGGCATTAAAAGGCTTTGTAACTTGCTCAGTTATGTAGGTAGTAAGTGGAAGAGTCAAGATTTGAATCTAGGCAGTATGGGCCTGGGCTCATAATGATTACAATATGCATATCAAAATAATATCTTCTGCTGAATCACTAGCATTGAGGCTGAATTTTAAATTGTCATTATTGATATGTTTGTAATTCCTCTCTTTCTCAATGTGTAATAAATGACATATGTTACCAAAATCAAGCAGAAGTTGAGGTCCATGAAATAGAAACAGAGTTTTGTTTTGTTTTTGAAGCCATGTATCTGTTTCATGTGGGAATCAAAACCCGTTTTCTGGTTTAATTACCACAATGTTCTTAGAAGATGAATTGTCCGATCCAGTAAAGACACTTTGTTTTTCTTATATATTGGTGGAATGGAAGATGTCTCTAGCAATAGTTTATCATATCTTTTTACATAAAAAGCTATATAATGCTTGATCAGGGGTCCTGGTGGCGCAGTGGTTAAGAGCTTGGCTGCCAACCAAAAGTCGGCAGTTCCAATCCACCAGCCACTCCTTGGAAACACTATGGGGCACTTTTACTCTGTCCTATAGAGTCGCTATGAGTCAGATTGAACTCAACGGCAACAAGTTTGGTTCTTTGTTTTGACTGCTTGATCCAGTTGACTTCTCTGGAAATCCATTATTATTGCTAACCAACTTAATTTGGTGTCAATAAGCAAAAGCCTATATGACACGGCTTTAGTTTTAAAGAAAAACTAAACATAGAATTTTCCTTAAAAAAAAAATATTGGAATCAATTTCTTGGAAGTGCAAATACTATAAATACCACACAACTTAGTACGTTGACGAACTTAAAGTAATATATACAAAATTAAACTCTACTGTCTTTATCCATATTTCCATTCTCTAACTCAGAAAATGGGAATAGTACCCAACCGCTCGAAATCAGTAACCTGTGTGTCAGTCTTTATTCTTTCTTCTATCTTATGCCTTCATCTACTTTATCTTCAGGACTTATTAATATTATCTGCATAAGATATATCAAATGAATGCACTTGCTTCTGTGTCCATAACCATCTATTTATCTAATCTATGCCATATCATCCCTTATTTGGATTATTCCAGTAGTCTCCTATGTGCTCCATTGTTATCATCTCTTATTTGGGTCATTTCAGGAGTCTCTTATCTGCTCCATTCTTGCCTCGGTTCAATGCATTTTCCCCACAGGAACAAGAATGAATTGTTTGAATGTACATCTGATTATGGTACACCTCATGCACAAAAGCTTTCAATGAACTTTCAGAACACTTAATATATTAAAACAAACCCTGCAAGGTGCTGCATGACCTGATTGATCTGCACGCCTCCCCAGACTAATCTGAGTTCCACACATCCTCTCTGTGCCACTTACACCTTTTTCCTTTCATTTTCATAAACTCTCCAAACTCTTTTCTGCCTTAAGACTTTAACCCTAGAGTGATCTGCCTTCCACCTTTTGCCTCTACCTTTTATGTATCATCATCTAAATCCTTTAGTGCCTTGTACATATCACAGAAAATGGTAGAACTCATTTTTATGATTGGAGAGTACAACATACCAATATTATTGTTATTATTCAGTTTGAAATTTACTTATTCCTTTTCTTTTCTAAAGATACTCAGTTAGAAAAAAAGGTAAACAAATATCTTTAGCAAATATACATCATATTCTCATTTATCCTGGGAAGTTTTGCTTAGACATACGTGAAGAATTTTTTTTTAAAGAGATGCTTAGAAGAAAACTGGAGAGTCTGCTTTGTGTCTAGTATTTATGATTTATATTATTATTAACATACCTGTGGTTATACATTATGTATATATTGCATATATTACATGTATCCATATTTAGCACCTAATGAAATACATTAAATATCTTTAGAAAAGTGTCCGTCTTCTTCCTGTTTTTCCATTGTAAAACTTTGTGATTCATTCATAGCATAAGGCTGATTCTTCAAAGGGAAATTGTGTATACTAAGACGTCTATGATTGGTTGACCCTTGTAACTGAGCATAGGAAATATAATAATGGGGCACTGTAATGGAGAGATGAAGACGGGTTCTTTTCTTCCTTCAAAATTTATTGGTGGCCTTACATGAGCCAAGCATTCTAGTAGATACCGTGGAATAAGATTTTAAAAAAATAAAAATTCCCATGAAGTGCTCATTATCTTACCTATCACACCACAGTAATATTATCAGTGTTGAGTTTAAATAGTAGAATGTGTTTTGTGCATGTGCTTTATGAAAACTTGATTATAACTATAATGTTCAGTTTATATGTAGGTCAGATAACTGTATTGCCTTGCAGGATATGTCAGTTACCAACTGAGTAAGTACAGCACACTATTTGGAAAGAAGAATATCATCAGGGAGTTGAAACTTTCATCTGGCCTATAAGCGTCAGTTGGTGAAATGTGAAGGCAGTCAGCAATGAGTGCTAGAGTATGAGCTTAGATAGTGTCAAATATTACTGAGCATGAACTTAGCTAGTCACATAAATTCCATTCTTCTTTTCAGATCTAGCTTCCCACTATATCTCATCAAGTAAATTGAAAAGTACTAAAAAATTAGGATTTCCTCAGAAGGAAAATAATAGATTCCAGCTGTTGTATATTATGTTGACGGCACATCAGATGGACTATTTTTAGTTCTTAATTAATAAGAAAAGTATTGGTTTGTAAATCATTTTTTACTCAGGTATGCTAAAAGTATAATCAGAGTGATAAGTATGATTAGGGGTAGTACTGAAGTCTTTCCTAGGCATCTTTTCTGAAGTGCATCATATCTACCAAAAGTCAAGGGAAAGGTTGTTGTTGGTTTTGTTTTGTTTCCATGCTTGTTGGCATCCTGAACATTTGTTTTTCAGCAGAGACTTTGAAGAGCTCCAAAGACAAGGTTATGTTTTAGTGAAAATTATCTATCACATGTATAATGTACAAAGTTGAATATTTTATTGTCCTAGGCTACTTGAGAATTCTTGATGCCTAACAGACTAAAGCAATATAAAGTGGAATTGCATTAGCCTCTTTAGTTTTGGATTGAAAACTATTTATGGATGCTTTTTCTTCTACACAATAAGGTTCCTTATTTCAGCTGATAACATAGGGAAAGTGGATAGTTCATTCTATGGTGAGCAGGCTGATTTCCTTGTAAAGAAATCCAGCCCACAAATACCTTTCTAGCAGGCCTACAACAGTTAAACATTCTCTGCTCCTAATGGCTAGAATTTCCTTCCATCAGAACCATTCACTTGGCTAGAAATAGGCTTGCGATTTTTATTGAAGAAAACTACCATTGAACCAACAGGTACTGTGATAAAATGAGATAATCGATTTCCTTGTGTGCCTGTAAGACCTGTCTATATTTTTATAGTCACATCTCACATTGTTAACATTATTTTCAGGAGATGAATCCCCTGTTAATCCTAGATTAGTTAATACTTTTAAAATTTGCAAGGATGACAAGACATTGGATGCAAAATCACAGAAATATCTTTTGCAGCAAAGGGCAAGCTTCAGAAGCCTTCAGCCTTAGGTTTGAATTCTGGTTACAACACTTAATAGTGGGATAAACAGTCAGTGTACTTACTATTGTAAGCCTTCACCATCTCAACAGGAAGCAAGGATAATACCTGTCTCACATGATTGTTTTAAGTACAGAAGCGAAACACAAGAGCAATGCTAGGCCTGGAGTGGGTGTTCAGAAAATATTTATTGCATTGCATGGAAGTGAAAACTGTTCTCTTTAGGTATGATCTGGTGAAGATGATGCAATAGGGTAACCCAAACTGCTGTAGTTTCAAAGGAAACAAAATATTTACTGGTGGAATAAGCTGTGACTCAGTGTCAGGAAGCTTCGTTTCTCATTCCGTTCCCAATCCCTCACATTCTGTAGGCTTCTCATTCTAGTTCTAATCCCATAAATTTACAGAATATAAAAGAAAGACAAACAAATATCATGAATATATTTCACAGGTCAATAAACACAATTCTAAAAAGTGACTATACAGAATGGAATATATAATTATCTTCACTCTGAAGAAACATTTGGAAAATGTACTCAATGGTTTAAATTAGACAAACTCATACTCTCACACACATACGTGTGCGCGTGCCAGATATGCTACTTTGATACACACAGAGATACACCCATTCTATGTCTCCCTCCTTTCAAGAGTGACAACACTGAGTACAAAGGACTGCTGAGTCTGAGATTATATGAAATAACCGGATAGAGTGAACAAACTGGCAAGTATCCTCCTACTACTGTTCTTTGTCCTTATGTTCCAAATTCCTAATGTGTCCCTATTTTTGTTATTTGAACTGTATTATAAGAATGTCAACTATAAGCAGTGCATTTTAATATTTTCTCTATAATAGTTTCTAGTCTTTATCCCATTCTTCTTATTCTTTAATTCTCTTCTTAGATGAATTTAATTTTAGTATTATTTTTATTGTAATGCATCTCCCAAGGTGATTGTAAAGTTCTAGGATAATATAGAGTCATAAATGCAAGGAAAAAAAAATGTTTATCTCTATACTTAGAAATTAAATACTTTAAGGAATGCAAGTCTTAAAGTTCAAAGTTGTTCAAAGTGCATCTTAAATTCTTGGGATATTTGATTTTCATAACACCATTAAATGCTTCTATATATTGCTGTGACACCTGCTCGTGACATTCTTCCATATACCTGAGATGTTTCTTCCCACCTTAATTGTAGGGAATGTCTTTGTATATTTGACATACAAATTATAATAGACATACAAATTCAAGACTTTACAGAGACAAGTTTGTATTTGAAAAACTGTACTTTTATGCAAGTAGAAAAATAACCTTCTATTGAATAGGATGGAATTCTTTTTATGTAAAATGCAAATCTATAAACATACTATTGGACTTGATTATAAAATTTGTATCTTCCTTAATAGTTTCAAAATAGATTATTAGTTTAAGGTTTGGGAGATTCATTGAACTAACAATTTTCTGATCAGTTTGGGCATCAATGTATGATGATTTTTATGTTTTCCTAGTTAAACCCATTCTTCTCCATTTAGGGAGTGTCTTAGTTATCTAGTGCTGCTACAACAGAAATACCACAAGTGGATGGCTTTAACAAAGAAAAGTTTATTTCCTCGTAGTAAAGTAGGCTAAAAGTCCAAATTCACAGCATCAGCTCCAGGGGAAGACTTCTCTCTCTGTCGGCCTTCTTCTCTTCAGTGTTCCCCCGGACTAGGAGCTTCTCTGCGCAGGGACCCCAGGTCCAAAGGACGAGCTCTGCTCCTGGCACTGCCTTCTTGGCGGTATGAGGTCCCCCTGTCTCACTGCTCACTTCTGTCTTTTATATCTCAAGAGCTTGCCTCAGGACACAATCCAATCTTGTAGACTGAGTCCTGCCTTACTAACACAAC
>NW_004443948.1:1540752-1548259 GCF_000243295.1 Trichechus manatus latirostris | reverse complement strand
GAAGAGGAATTTTTGGATTTTGGACTTGGAGTTAAGACTTCTACTATGATATGATGGGGTGAATATGTTTTCCATGTTACAAGGATGTGATTTTGGGGGGGGCCAAAGGGAGGAATGTCATGGATTGAATTATGTCCCCCCAAAAATGTGTGTATCAATTTGGCTGGGCCATTCTTCCAGATATTGTGTGATTTTCCTGTATGTTGTAAATCCTGCCTCTATGATGTTAATGAGGGAGAATGGGTGGCAGTCGTGTTAGTAAGGCAGGACTCAGTCTATAAGACTGGATTGTGTCCTGAGGTAATCTCTTGAAACATAAAAGAGAGAAATGAGCAGAGAAACAGGGGGACTTCATACCATCAAGAAAGCAGTGCCGGGAGCAGAGTGTGTCCTTTGGACCAAGGTCCCTGCGCAGAGAAGCTCCTAGTCTAGGGGAACATTGATGAGAAGGCTGACGGAGACAGAAAGCCTTCCCCTGGAGCTGATGGCCTCAATTTGGACCTTTAGCCCACTTTAGTGTGAAGAAATAAATTTCTCTTTGTTAAAGCCATCCACTTGCGGTATTTCTGTTGTAGCAGCACTAGATAACTAAGACAGGGAGTGAATTTCAGAATACCGTGAATAGAAATCCCCTTTCTGTCTTGGAACAAGTATTTATCATAAACATAAAAAAAAAAAAAAATGAAAAATGATGCCAAACTGCATTAACCCATTTTATATTTTTTCTATATTATCATATAAATAATTGGCTGTTAGCCATTAAGTTACTGACATCAAATGTTGAATACGTTTAAATTGTAAACTTTCCTAGTTGATAATATTTTCTGATCATAAAGGAAATAGTATATAAATGGCACATTACAGGTTTATTTTTAAAATTCATCATTTTTAAACCATAATATTATCACCTGAATCACTTTAGTAAAATTTTAAAAATTAAAATGGAATGGAAAGCTGATAAGATTTATCATTAAAGGGATAAATTTCAAAGTTACAGAGTCATTTCCTGAGGGCAGAAATTGACAGTATTTAAAATAAATTTATCTAAAAAGGAAAACCAATTTAAAGAACTTGTGATAAAATACAATGTGGTCACCATTTCTCAAAGCTCTAGATGGTCATCTGCTCTTTTAGAGACTGGATAATTAGCAACGAGGAAGGAAATATTTTTGCATGTGCCTTGTCCTTTTCAAAAAATTATTTTTCCATTGTTACTATGAGTTTTCCACCTTTTATAGGTATTCAGGTAAATCTGGGATTTTAAAAATTGTGTTATTTTCTGTACAGATTTTCTCAAGTAGGGGTATAATTAAGTGAAATCAAAGTGTGTAATTTACATTAGTGGGGCTGTCATCACTTGCAATCAAACATAATTCCCCCCATGTTGTCATTTTTAAAGAAAATTTTAAGGAAAAAGAGAAGAATAATAGAAGCAAGAGCTAATAAAAACTATGCTGTATTTGTGTGTAAATGTGTGTCTGCATGGTAGACAGAGAGAGAATAAGAATATATATGTGTATATATATGTGTATATATATATATATATTTACATTTAAGTCCAACATACAGAACATATTTAGTTATGTACTTTACATATACATGCTAACTACCCTAGTTCAAATTATATATAATTCGACTCAAAATGAGAAGAAACAGCTGCAAACATCCACTAATAATTTGAACATGGAATGTATGAAGTATAAATCTAGGAAAATTAGAAGTCAAAAATGAAATGGACGCTTTAAAATTGATGTCCTAGGCATTAGTGAGCTAAAATGGACTGGTATTGACAATTTTGAAATGGACAATCATATGGTCTACTATGCTGGGAATGATAAATTGAAGAGGAACAGTGTCACATTCATTGTCAAAAGGAACATTTCAAGATCTATTCTGAAGTACAATGCTGTCAGTGATAGGATAATATCCATATGCCTACAAGAAACACAAGTTAATATGACTATTCAAATTTATGCACTAACCACTAGTGTCAAAGACGAAGATATTGAAGATTTTAACTAACTTCTGCAGTCTGAAATTGATCAAACATACAATCAAGATGCAGTAATAATTATATGCAATTAGAATGGAAAAGTTAGAAACAAAGAAGGCTCAGTAATTGGAAAATATCGCTTTGGTGATAGAAATAACACCAGAGATTGCATGACAGAATTTCACAAGACAAATGACCTATTCGTTGGAAATACCATTTTTCAACAACATAAACAGTAACTGTACACATGAACCTCACTGGGTGGAATACACAGGAATCAAAACGACTACATCTGTGGAAGGAGACAGTTTATCAACAGTCAGAACAAGGCCAGGGGCCAATTGCAGAACAGACCATCAATTGCTCATATGCAAGTTGAAGTTGAAGCTGAAGAAAATTGAAACAAGTCCATGAGATTCAAAGTAGAGCCTTGAATATATCCCACTTGAATTTAGAGATCAACTCAAGAATAGATTTGACACACTAAACACTAATGACTGAAGGGAAGACAAGTTGTAGATGGATGACACCAGGACATCATACATGAAGAAAGCAATAGGTTATTAAAAAGATGAGGAAAAAAGAAAAGGCCAAAATGGATGTCAGAAGAGACTCCTAAACTTGCTCTTGAACATAGAGTAGCTAAAGCTGAAGTAAGAAATAAGGAAGTAAAAGAGCTGAACAGGAGGTGGGGAAAGATGGTGAAGTGAGAGGACACTCTCATTAACTCCCCCAGCAACAACTCATTGAACAACAAATAAAAACAAGCACAGACTGAGATCTCAGAAGTCCAGACAGCAACTGAGGTATTGGAGAGTTAGAAAGAATCCAGAAGCAGGGGAGAGGAGGAAAGGGTTCAGCTCAGAAGCGAAGACAGCCTACCTGCCAACATTGGGAATGCTCACTCATAGCAGCCATTTTGGGATAAGGCTGGATAACCCCCTAAACATGGAACACAGAAAAAAAGCTAATCTGAGGAAACTCTAACCTTTTTTTTCTTTCTTTCTTTTTTTTTTTTTTTAAGGCAGAGTAAATTGGCCATGGGAGTTTGTGGGCCACTTAATTGGGAGGTGGCTGAGGGAGAATGTGGCATTGTGTGAGAGTGCTACTGAATCTTGCTAAGGCCCCAGCCAGACGGGCACTAGAACTGGGAGGAACTGCAAGGTCAGTGGGATAAGGGGAATAGTTCAGACTGACAGGAACAAAGGAAACCGCCCATAGTGGGGCACCATGGGAATGTCTGTGCAGGGGCGCCACTGAAGGAAAGACATAGAGAGCCCCACACCATCGCCACAAGAAAGTCAAGCCCCACTGCATACGAAAGAGTCTCAGAACAACCAATCTCCCTTCTCCTCCTGCACATATGTATACAATTCCAAAGACCAAGCATACAGAACTCCTGAGCCAGCAACTGAAAAAATTCTAAGGATAAGAGTGCTATCTAGTTGTTCTTAATAGAAGACACCAAGCCAGCTGCCAGGTCATTCTGACTCACAGCGAACCTGCGGGGCTGAGAACTGCCCCGCAGTTTCATGATCAGGCCCCAGCCTTTTGGATGGCATCCAGGTGCTTGGCTGCTGTGCTTCCAGAGTGCCCAATCAGAAAATTTACCCACAATAAGAAGAAAAAAAAAATTGAAGGAAAAGAAAAAAAAAGATAACAAAATGGCCCAAGTTCAATGAAAGTTAGTGAAATACATGAAATCATAAGAGAAGAAGGAACAATCACAAGCAACACATGAAGAAGAACAAATCTCTGCTATGGAAGCCAGAATAATGCAAAGAATTGATAATTTTCAGATTATGCTATAAATGTTTAAAGAAAGCAAAAAGCACAAAGAAAATAAACTAGCAAAGTTCAGGTAACAAATGGAGGAATAAAATGAGAAACTTAACAAAGAAATTGAAAACAAAACGAAAGAAACAAACAAAAGATAACTACTGGAACTGAAGGATAAAACACGAATTAGTAAAAGCAAGAGAAACACTCAAAAAAGGTCAAACAGACAAAAGATAGAATAAGTGAACTAGAAGACAAAATAACTAAACTTATCCAGTCTCAAGATAAAATAACAAAGAAAAGGGAACAGCCCAAAAGGAAATGTAGGATTCACTTAAGAAAACTAACATTAGAATTGTTGGAATCCCAGAGCACCATGACATCAATAAAGCCACAGAAAAAATTTTCCAAGAAATATCAGAGAGAATTTCTCAGACCTGAACAGAGAACCAAGCCTGCAAATAGAGGAAGCAACAAGAACCCCAATCAGAAGAGTCACAAAGAGATCAACTCCACGACGTATCTTAATAAAATTCTTGACAAAGACAAGGAGAGAATTCTGAAAGCATCAAGAGAAAAATACAGTATAACATACCAAGAGTTTTCCACAAGACCCAGTGCAGATTTCTCCCCAGAAACTCTAGAGGCCAGAAGACAATGGAGTGACATATATAAACTCATGAACAAAAACAATTGCCAATGAAGAATTGTTTAACCAGCAAAGTTGTCATTCAAAAATGAGGGGGAAATCAAGACATTCCAAAACAAACAGAAGCTCCAGGAATTTGCCACTACAAGACCAACTTTGTAAATATTACTCAATGGGGTACTCCGAATGGAAAGGCTAGAGAATTAAAAAATAAGTGCAAAGTAAACTTATCAAATATAGGTTGTATATTGAAAATTAATGGGACACACCAACAAAAATGGGGGAGGGAGGAACATATCAGAAATAGATTTATTATGTTAAGGTTGTCTGTTAACTGTTGTTCATATGTTAAATGTTGTTGTAAGTTGTGTAATGTAACATATGTGGTAACTACTAAGAAATCACCAAGAAGAAACATTCCAAAAACAAGAAGGAAGATAAAAAAGGCTCATTGCAAGAAAGCACCTAATACAAACAAAAACAGAAAAATTAGAATTTTTTAAAAAAACAAAGAAGATATGAATGACTCAAAAAACAAATATCAAAGTGTTTGAGGTAGACATTATGTTTTTTGTAATAACCATAAGTGTAAATGGCCTAAATGCCCCATGCAAAAAGCAGAGAGTGGCAGCATGGATAAAAAATAAAGCAACAGCAACAACAAAAAAAATGTTCCATCCCTTTGCTGTCTGCAAGATCACACCTTAGTTTAAGGACACAAACAGACTGAAAATCAAAGGATGGAGAAAAATATTCCATGCAACCAGTAACAAAAAAGAGCAGGGCTGTCCATACTGATAGCAGTTGAAATAGACTTTAAATCAGAATCTATTAAAAGAGATAAAGCAGGACATTACATACTAATAAAAGAGTCAGTCCAACAAAAAGAAATAATTATAACAACTATATATGCACCTAACAGCAATGCACCAAAATACATGAAACAAATACCAATATGAAATACCAAGATGAAAAGAGAAATAGACAACTCCACAATAATAGTAAGGGACTTCAATACATCACTTTCAGTTATAGACAGAACATCTAAAAGGAATATCAATAAGGACATTGGTAGCATAAATAAAACCATAAACCAGTTGGACCTAACAGACATATATAGAACACTCCACCCAATGATAGAACAATACACATTCTTCTCCAGCACACATGGATCATTTTACCGAATAGACCATACACTAAGACACAAAACAAGTCTCAACAAATTTAAAAAGATTAAAATCATACAAAGCATCTTCTATGACCATAACAGTATGAAGTTAGAAATCAACAACAGGAAAAATAAGGAAAAAAATAAATACATGGAAACTAAATAATACACTGCTTAAAAACTATTGGATCATACAAAGCAGAAAATAATAGGGTCTTGAAAATGTTAAAAACTTATGCTTATCAAAAGACTTTATTAAAAGAGTAGATAGATAACCTACAGAATGGGGAAAAAAATCATCAGAAGTGATTTATATAGTAAAGGTCTATTCTCTAAAATCTATAGAAAACTGCAACAACTCAACAACAGAAAGACAGACAACCCAATCAAAATATGGGCAAAGTACATGAAAAAACTTTCACCAAACAGGACATCCAAACAGCCAACAAACACACGAAAAGATGTTCACAATCATTACCAATTAGAGAGAAGCAAATCAAAACTATGATGAGATACCATCTTACCCCAGATAAAATGGCACTGAGTAATATATATTATATATATATTTTTTATATAATATACAAATGTTGGTGAGGATGTGGGGATGTTGGAACCTGTTATGGATTGAATTGTGTCCTCAAAAATGTATGTCAACTTGGCTAGGCCATGATTCCCAGTATTGTGTGGTTGTCCTCTATTTTGTGATCTGATGTATTTATTCTATGTGGTGTAAATCCTAACCTCTGTAATGTGGATGAGACAGGATTAGAGGCAGTTTTGTTAACGAGGCAGGATGCAATCTACAGGATTAGATTGTGTATTGAATCGGTCTCTTCTGAGATATAAAAGAGACAATCAAGCAGAGAGGAGAGAGACCTCATACCACCAAGAAGGAAGCACCAGGAGTGGAGTGTGTCCTTTGGACCTGGGGTCCTGCAATGAGAAGCTCTTAGACCAGGGAAAGATTTATGCCAAGGACCTTCTCCCAGAACTGACGGAGAAAGAAAGCATTCCCTAGGAGCTGGCACCCTGAGTTTGGACTTCTAGCCTCTTAGACTGTGACGGAATAAATTTCTGTTTGTTAAAGCCAACCACTTGTGGTATTTCTGTTATAGCAGCACTAGATAACTAAGACAAAACCCTGATCCATTGCTGGCGAGCCTGTGAAATGGTACAACCATTACAGAAAAAACTGTATGGTGCTTTCTCAAAAAACCAGAAATAGAACTACCCTATGATTCAGCAATCTGCTCCTAAGTATATACCCTAAAACAAAAAAAACAAATCCATTGCCTTCGAGTCAATTTTGACTCATAACGACCCTATAGGACAGGATAGAACTGCCCCCATAGGGTTTCCAAGGAGCACCTGGTGGATTCAAACTGCCAACGTTTTGGTTAGCAGCCGTAGCTCTCAACCACTATGGCACCAGGGTTTCTGGACATACCGTAGATACCTAAAAATTATGACATGAACAAACATTGGCATGCTTATGTTCATTGCTATGTTATTCACAATAGCAAATAAATAGAAACAATCGAAGTTTCCATAAACAGATGAATGGCTAAGCAAACTGTGGTACATTCATACAATGGAATACAACACAACCATAAAGAATAATTATGAATTTACAAACATAACATAGACCTGGAGGGCATAATGCTAAGTGAAATAAGTCAAGCACACTAGGGCAAATATTTTATGATCCTTCTTTTATAAGCAAAGAAACAAAGATAACTATAGAAAAACCAATGTTCTTTCATGGTTACTAGAGGGGAAGGAATACACTTTATACAGTAGAGACTAGTTATTTTTGGTAATGGTGAAACCAGCACCAATTTTGGGTGTAACGAGCGCAGCATAAAATAATAATGTGCGTTTAAGCACAAATGGATGGCAGAGTAGCACACAAAATAAA
>NW_004443948.1:1537527-1540148 GCF_000243295.1 Trichechus manatus latirostris | reverse complement strand
TGGAATACCAATAGAGATGTTTCAACAAACCAATGCAATGCTGGAAGTGCTCATTTGTTTATGCCAGGAAGTTAGGAAGACATCTAGTTGGCCAACCGACTGGAGGAGATCTATATTTGTGCCCATTCCAAAGAAGGTGATCCAACAGAATGTGGAAATTATCAAACAATATCATTAATATTACACTCAAGTAAAATTTTGCTGAAGATAATTAAGAAATGGTAGCAGCAGTAAATTGACAGGGAACTTCCAGAAATAGAAACCAGATTCAAAAGAGAATGTGGAACACGGGATACCATTGCTGATGTCAGATGGATCTTGACTGAAAACAGAGAATACCAGAATAATGTTTACCTGTGTATTATTGACTAGGCAAAGGACCTAGACTGTGTGATCATAACAAATTACGGATAACATTGCAAAGAATGGGAATTCCAGAACACTTAATTGTGCTCATGATGAACCTGTACTTAACATACAGGCTTTCGAACAGAACAAGGGGATACTACATGGTTTAAAGTTAAGAAAGGTGTGCATCAGAGTTGTATCTTTTCACTGTAGTTATTCAATGTGTATGCTGAACAAATAATCTAAGAAGCTGGACTGTATGAAGAAGAACTCAGCATCAGGTTTGGAGGAAGACCAACACCTTCTTCATTGCAAATACCTTTTTTTCAATACATAAACGGCGACTATACACATGGACCTCACCTGATGGAATACACAGGAATCAAGTTGACTACATCTGTGAAAAGAGAAGATGGAGAAGCTCAATATCTTCAGTCAGAACAAGGCCAGGGGCCGACTGTGGAACAGACCATCAGTTGCTCATATGCAAGTTCAAGCTGAAGCTGAAGAAAATTAGCTCAAATCCACGAGAGCCAAAATACAAACTTGAGTATATTCCACTCAAATTTAGAGGTCATTTAAAGAATAGATTTGACACATTGAACGCTAATGTCTGAAGACCATACGAGTAGTGTAATGACATCAAGGACATCATACACAAAGAAAATAAAAGGTCATTAAAGAGACAGGAAAGAAAGAAAAGACCAAAATGTATGTCAGAAGAGACTCAGATTATTTTCTCAACATACAAATTAAATAAGTATAGTGAAAGGATATAACCCTGATGCACACCTTTCCTGATTTTAAACCACGCAGTATCCCCTTGTTCTGTTCGAATGACTGCCTCTTGGTCTATCTACAGGTTCTGCATCAGCACAATTAAGTGTTCTGGAATCTCCGTTCTTCACAGTGTTATCCATAATATATTATGATCCACACAGTCAAATGCCTTAGTATAGTCAATAAAACACAGGTAAACATTTTTCTGGTATTCTCTGCTTTCAGCCAAGATCCATCTGATATCAGCAATGATACCCCTTGTTTTGTGCAATTCAGTCACGTTTTCAGGCTCCACATCTAACTCTAGGTCTCTTGCTATTTCCACTACATCTGCAGATACTTCCTCCACTGAAGTCTTGAGCCCCTCAATGTTATTTATGAAAGTTGGAACCGACTTCTTCCAAACTACTGTTAATGTTGATATTTTTACCTCCTCATGAATCATGAATGTTCTTAACAGCATCTAGAATGGTGAATACTTTCCAGAAAGTTTTCAATTTACTTTTCCCAGATCATCAGAATAACACTATCTATGGCAGCTATAGCCTTAAGAAATATATATAAGATTTGAAAGTCTAAATTACTCCTTAATCCATGGGCTTCAGAATGTACGTTATGATAGCAGGCATGAAAACTTAATCTCCTTGTATATCTCCATCAGAGTTCTTAGGTGATCAGATGCATTGTTAATGGGCAGTAATATTTTAAAAGGAAACATTTTTTTTCCTGATCGGTAGGTCTCAACAGTGAGCTTAAAATATTTAGCAAACCATGTTGTAAACAGATGTACTTTCATCCAGTCTTTGTTGTTCCATTTATAGAGCACAGCAGGGTAGATTTAGCATAATTAAAAAAATTTTTTTTATTGTACTTTAGGTGAAGGTTTACAGATCAAATATTTTCTCATTAAACAGTCAGTACACACATTGTTTTATGACATTGGTTAACAAACCCATGACATGTCAATACACTCCCTTCTTGGCCTTGGAGGATGTTTTTTTTTATTTTTATTTTTGGTAAAAATGGACATAGCCAAAGATACACCATTTCAAAAATTTCTACATGTACAGTTCAGTGACGTTGATTATGTTCTTCCAGTTGTGCTACTATTCTCATTTTAAATAAAGGTTTAGAGAACAAAATAGTTTTTCATTAAATAGTTAGTACACATATTGCGCTATGACAATGGTTAAGAACCCCACTACATGTCAACACGTTCCTTACTCAAACTTGGGTTCCCTATCACCAGCTTTCCTGTCCCCTCCTGACTATTAGTTCTTGCCCCTGGACTGCTGTGCCTCATTAGTCCCATTTTGTTTTATAGAGCTGTCCAATCCCCGACTGAATGGTGAACCTTGGGAGTGACTTAATCACTGAGCTAAAAGGTTGTCTGGGGGCCATACTCTTGGGGTTTTTCCAGTCTCTGTCAGGCCAGTAAATCTGGTCTTTTTTTGTGTGTTGGAATTTTGTTTTACATCCTTCTCCAGCTCTGT
>NW_004443948.1:1530313-1532296 GCF_000243295.1 Trichechus manatus latirostris | reverse complement strand
GGATGGAGTGTCCTATATATGTCTACGAGGTCAAGTTGGCTGATTGTGCCCTTTAGGTCTTCTGTATCTTTGCTGAATTTCTTTTTAGATGTTCTATCCTTTACCGAGAGTGGTGTGTTGAAGTCTCCTGCTATTATTGTGGAACTGTCGATTTCTCCTTTCAGTGCTATTAGAGTTTGTTTTATGTATTTTGGAGCTCTGTTATTGGGTGCAACGATGTTTATTATAGTTATGTCTTCATGATGTATCATCCCCTTAATCATTATATAGTGTCCTTCTTTGTTTTTTATGGTGGATTTTGTTTTAAAGTCTATTTTATCTGAGATTAGTATTGCTACTCCTGCTCTTTTTTGGTAGTTGTTTGTTTGATATATTTTTTTCCAATCTTTGATTTTTAATCAATTTACATCTTTGTTTTTAAGGTGTGTCTCAGATTTAACATAATTTTTAAGGGACCTAGGATTTTCGGAATAGTAAATGAGCATTAGCTTCAACTTAAAGTCCCAAGCTTCAATAGCCCCTAACAAGAGAGTCAGCCTGTCCTTTGAAGCTTTGAACTCAGACATTGACTTCTCCTCTGTAGCTGTGAAAGTTCTAGAAGGTATCTTTTTCCAGTATAAGGCTGTTTCGTTTACGTTGAAAATCTGTTGTTTAGTATAGCCACTGTCATTAGTTATCTTAGATAGATCTGAATAACTTGCTGCAGCTTTACATCAGCACTTGCTGCTTCACTTTGCACTTTTCTCTTATGGAGACAGCTTCTTTCCTTAAATCTCATGAACCAACCTCTGCTAGCTTCAAACATTTCTTCTGCAGCTTTGTCACCTCTCTCAACCTTCATAGAATTGAAGAGAGTTAGAGCTTTGCTCTGTATTAGGCTTTAGCTTAAGAAAATGTAGCTAGTTAGATCTTCTGTCCAGACCACTAAAACTTTCTCGATATCAGCAATAAGGCTGTTTTGCTTTCTTGTCATTTGTGTGTTCACTGGAGTAACATTTTTAATTTCCTCCAAGAACTTTTCCTTTGCATTCATGACTTGGCTGTTTGGCGCAAGAAATCTAACTTTCGGCCTATTTTGGCTTTCAATCTGCCTTCCTCACTAAGCTTAATCATTTTTAGCTTTTGATTTAAAGTGAGAGACGGGCCAGTCTTCCCTTCACTTAAACATTTAGAGGCCATTGTAGGGTTGTTAATTGGCCTAATTTCTACATTGTCATGTCTCAGGGAATAGGGAGGCCTGAAGAGAGGGAGAGAGACAGGGGAACGGCCGATCGGTGGAGCAGTCAGAACACAAGCAATATTTATCAATTAAGTTCACTGTCTTATATGGGCACAGTTCGTGGCATCCCAAAACAATTACAATAGTAATATCAAAGATCACTGATCACAGATCACCATAACAGATGTAAGAATATGAAAAAGTTTGAAATATTGCGAGAATTACCAAATGTGGCACAGAGCTGTGAAGTGAGCACATGCTGTTGGAAAAATGGCGTCGATAGAATTGCTTGAAGCAGTGTTGCCACAAACCTTCAATTTGTGAAAAAATGCAATATCTGTAAAGAGAAATAAAGCAAAGCACAATAAAATGAGGTATGCATATATATACGTATATATGTATATATACACACAAACGTGCATATATGTGTATATATATATATAAAACACATACTACGGATTCATTGACTGAAATTGACTAAAGGGTTTTGATTTTTTGTCCATGTACAACCAATCGTTTTGATTCTAACACCTCTTCAATATTTTATAATGTTCATTAGACAAATGATGATACTCTTCTTGATGAATAAAAATATATAGATACTGGGGTTATAACAGAGGGTCCTGGACAGAGCAGGAGAAAAATGTAGAACAAATGATCAAATTCACATAAAAGACCAGACTTACTGATCTGATAGAAACTGGAGGAACCCACAAGACTATGGCCATCAGACACCCTTCTAACTCAGACTTGAAACCACTCCC
>NW_004443948.1:1526150-1529315 GCF_000243295.1 Trichechus manatus latirostris | reverse complement strand
TTGCCTAACACATTCCAATGCTATTCTGGTCTAAAGAAAAGTTCTGGTGCTGTTCTGGAAGGCTTCTCCAGGCTGACTCTCAACATGTCCTAGGCCTAGATTTGGGTCCTACACATACTGACATTTACCATAACATCCCAAAAATGTGATTTTCATTCTCTTCTTCTTCATCTCGCTCTTGCTCTCTATATCTTTCTCTATCTCTAGTTCAATCTCTCTTTCTCCCTCTCTCTCTCTCTTTTTTAAGCATTTATCTGCTCATGACATACATATTTATATAAACTTGTAAGTCAGTTAATGGACCTTATTCTTTGAGCAATGATAATGAAGATTAGAAAAAATTAACTAGTGCTAGTCTTAAGAATAGGAACCCTTGTGGTGCAGTGGTTAAGAGTTCAGACCACTAACCAAAAGGTTAGCAGTTCAAATCTGCCAGTGGCTCCTTGGAAACCCTATGGGGCAGTTCTACTCTGTCCTATAGGGTAGCTAGGAGTTGAAATCGACTGGGTGGGAGCTGGAATCGACTGGATGGCAATGGGTAGTCTTAGAATGTATGGTTCTTCTTTTAAAGTGGAAAACATCTGAAAATCTGGCAAAAACACACTGTCTCTGGGGCCAGGGACTGTTTTAGCATTCTCTTTGTAGTGAATGTAAACCAGACATATTTCAGCATTACTGGCACCTGTCTTGCTAAATCTGATGGAACAACAACAAACACAATAAAGCTTTGTTACAAAGCTATCTTTGGGACATACTAGATTGTGATTGATTCTGCTGTGTTTAATGGTGTGGTGGCATTTTGCCCTAGGCCTTTTTATATTGAACAGTGGAAGGAACAGAAGAAGGAAACACTTGATCACTTTGTAAATGCCGCATATTGCAGACAAGGTTTAATGACTGAAGGTAGCCACTTCCAGTGTATTGAAATGCCTGGGCCTTGCCTCAAAGCATTGTCCCTCTATTCAGATGGCAAAGAATAAAGTTCCTGTAAGATGGGGAGTGCAGCTCATTTTGTGAATAAACAGTTGTTTTGACCTTGTACCGGCAAATAGACCCTGTCAGGCCTAGATTTGCAAGGCCAGGAAATCATCTGTTTAGTCAGTGCTGGTTCTGGTCATTAGTTTGTGTTTACGGCTGGGAATTGATAATATAGGCCTGTGTATATGCAGCTAAGGTCTGAATACTAAAAGACCTCTATTTACCAACAGCTTTATTTTTTAATTGAAAGTTAATTCAAATTGAAATGAGTCTTTTAACCCTTAATTGAGACCATGCTTTCTTTTAAAAGTCAACCACATTAGCTAACTGGAGACAAAATTCACTTTGCAATTGAAAGGCTGTCTACTTTCTTTCAACAGTAGCCACCAGGGTTTACTAAGTGCATTTGTT
This sequence comes from Trichechus manatus latirostris, assembly GCF_000243295.1. NCBI lineage: Eukaryota > Metazoa > Chordata > Mammalia > Sirenia > Trichechidae > Trichechus > Trichechus manatus. The sequence goes on along the minus strand of NW_004443948.1, from coordinate 1,527,926 downwards.
TTCCATTCACTATGGTAACTTTACCCATTCTCTGTATCAGCATAGCTCAAACCCATCAATTACAACTTAGAGGAAAGTGTGCTATGTGCATTGGGAATGAGGCCAAGATTCTGTCTTGAACTCTACTATAATTATTATTCATTGTGTAGGTAGTGCTCATAACATTCCCCATTTCATGTGTGTGGGTGTGTGTGTTTTTATTTATAATTTTCATGAGTCAGCAGTTGGTTATTTTATTCCCCTACAGGCCTGCACTATTTAGTTCCTGTTTTATTGTGTCTTCATCATAAAAATGGAATCAGCAGACTCCCAAAATATTTCCAATTCCTTCACTATAAATTGGTATTATTTTGGCTTCCTTGTACTATTTTATTCATATTTTTAGAGTTTCCCAATGGAAAATTAACATTTCGCAAGGACCTCATCTTATCTGATCCACTCTGGCCCATCCTGGGGTTTTCCATTAAGTTTTGGGATTTTCTCAATAAGTAAGCAATCATGCCCTCGCACTTACTAGAATGGTAAAGGCTAGAATAACAAGAAAAAGGCTAATAAAACCTTATTTCAGCCTGAAAAAAAGGAAAATGTATTCCATTTTAAATTGTATTTTCAAAGCTGTGTTCATTTTCCTATTGTCATTGAAAGAAAAACAATACATAACCTTATGTTTTAAAAATTTAAAAGAAAATTAATATTAACGTTTTTATTATTCATTAGGGCTATAAGATCCCAATCTATCCTACGTGCAAAAATGGAAAAAGAAGTCAAATATGATATTATTACGTTATTAGTTAAGGTGAAAGTATAATAATAGATAATTATTTATTTGGCATTCAATTTATCTTTCAAACTATTCAACCATGAAATAAATGTGCCTTTTGAATATTTTCTGCCCTGAAACAGGAAACAAGTGCAAAAGGTAAAAAAATCTGTCATTTCTTTTTCAAAAATATTTCTTGGAGTCACATAGTATTAACCTTTTAAAGAGTGTAGCCTGAAGAGTCTTCTGAGACAACTTAATCAACACGCCTTTTTTGAGGAAATTGAAATCCAGAGAAGACAACTGTACTGATCAGCTGCTCTGTGCTAAGCGATGTGCTAGATGCTGTATGTGCAAAAACAAGGGGAAATAACTGCTCAGGGTCTAAACTGGGAATACATAATTACAAAAATTCAACCTCAGAGTTATTTATACAAGAGGAAGTCACTATCTAACCACCGCGTTAAACTCTGAGAATGTTTGGTCAGTAACTTCATTTAAGACAATACCACTTCGTTAGTTGACTAGATCAGAGCACACATTTCTTCCTCCTAGTGGAGCTTTTCCTATAACATGCTGAAAACACTAAAGCATTGAGATATAAAAGATAAATCAAGGAATTTCTTCAAGAGATATCATAACTGCCCTATAGAAAAGTATCTTGCTCACACCATACACAAGCACCAATGCGGGATCGGAGACCTAAATGTGAAAACTAATGCCATAAAATTTTTACAAGAAATGTAGGAGTGAGGCTGTGGGTGCTGATTTTTAATGATCCACTATCAGATAGGACAACAGAAGCATGAACAGCCAAAGATAAATTAGATAAATGGGACTTCATAAATAATAAATACTTTTGTTCATCAAAGGTATATCAAAAAAGGCAGGGCGAAGATGGTGGAGTAGTCAGATGCTTCCGGTGGACCTTCTTACAACAAAGACCCAAAAAAACAAGTGAACTGATTATATATGACAATTTAGGAGCCCTGAACAACAAAGTCAAAGTTGAAGAA
>NW_004443948.1:1510682-1515611 GCF_000243295.1 Trichechus manatus latirostris | reverse complement strand
GTCATTAAAAAGACAGGAAAGAAAGAAAGATGTCAGAAGAGACTTTGAAACTTGCTCTTGAACCGTAGAGTAGCTAAAGGGAAAGTAAGAAATGATGAAGTAAAGGAGCTGAAAAGATTTCAAAGGGCAGCTGGAGAAGACAAAGTAAAGTATTATAATGAAATGTGTGAACCTAGAGTTATAAAACCAAAAGAAAAGAACACGCTCAGCTTTTCTCAAGCTGAAAGAACTGAACAAAAAATTCAAGTGCTGAGATGCAATGTTGAAGCCCTGGTGGCGCAGTGGTTAAGTGTTTGGCTGCTAACCTAAAAGGTCAGCAGTTCAAATTCAGTAGCTGCTCGCTGGAAACCCTATGCGGCAGTTTTACTCTGTTCTATAGGGTCGCTATGAGTCAGAATCGATTCAACGGTAAAGGGTTTTTTTTGGATGGGAGAAAAATTAAACAACACAGGAAGCATCAAAAGAAGATGAAAGGAATACATAGAGCCACTGTACCAAAAATAATTGGTTGGTGTTCAGACATTTCAGGAGGTACCATATAATCAAGAACCTAAGGTACTGAAGGAAGAAGTCCGAAAAACAAGGCTCCAGAAATTGACGGGATACCAATTAAGATATTTCAACAAACAGATGAAACTCTGGAAGCACTCATTCATCTATGCCAAGAAATTTGAAGACAGCTACATGACAAACCCACTGGAAGAGATCCATATTTATGCCCATTCCAAAGAAACGTGATCCAACAGAATATGAAAATTAACGAATAATATCATTAATATCACAGGCAAGAAAAATTTTGCTGAAGGTCGTTCAAAAATGATTGCAGCAGTACATTGCCAGCAAACTGCCAGAAATTCAATGCGGAATCAGAAGAGGGTGTGTAATGAGGGATATCATTGCTGATGTTAAATGGATCTTGGCTGAAAATAGAGAATACCAGATGTTTACCTGTGTTTTATTGACTATACAAAGGCATTCAACTATGTGGATCATAACAAATTATGGAAAACATTGCAAAGAATGGGAATTCCAGAACACTTTAGTGTGCTCATGAGGAGCCTGTACATAGATCAAGAGACAGTTGTTCAAACAGAACGAGGGGATACCGTGTGGTTTAAAATCAGGAATGGTGTGTGTCAGGGTTGTATCCCTTCACCAGACTTATTCAATCTGTATGCTGAGCAAATATTCTGGAAGCTGAACTTTATGAAGGAGTCCAGACTTACTGGACTGGTAGAGACTAGAGGAACACCTGAGGCTATCGCCCTAAGATCCCCTTTTAACCTGGGAGTGAAGCCACTCCTGGAGGTCACCTTTCAGGCAAATAATAGATTGGCCTGTAGAATAAACAATAACATTCGTGAGGAATGCGCTCCTTTAAACAATCAACCATAGGCGACCAAGTGATGAACGTTTACACAAAAGCAAAGATGAGAAGGCAAGGAGGGGCAGGAAGACTGGATGGATGGAAACAGGGCAGGCGTGGGTAGAAATGGTGAGAGTGCTGACACATTACTGGGATTGTAACCAATGTCACAGAACAATTTGTGTATGAATCGTTGAACAGGAATCTAATTTGCTGTGTAAACTTTCACCTGGACCACAGTGAAATATTCAAAAAAAGGAAGTGATTTTCTTTTTATTAATTTTCACACAGTGTAGCCGTTTATAATATTAACGAAAAGTGACTATTTAGTGAGTGCCTTTATAAGAAATGATGTTAAAAACCATAAAAGCCTCTAATAAAAACACACAGATAAACTTGCAAGCAAACAATATAACAAAGAACATTGCAGCACTTAAACTTAATCTTTTAAAGACTCAGAGTGGCCCCTTGCAAATTTAAAAGTATTAAAAGATGAGTTAAATTGAAACCAGAAGTTAAGTGCACTTTTTGTTTATGTACTTTATATTATTTCCCCTCGAGGCACTATGACATGGAATAAAAGTGGAAGTTCCTGACTTAAAGACAGTGTTAAAAAGTTTATATTCTTATTCTGTGTTTGGTTAGGGCAGTGGAATTTATCTGAAGGAAACTCAGTGTGTCACGAAAAGTTGTTCAATACAATGTAAAATTGTCCTAGAACAGCCATTCTGTCTCGGTATTAGAAAATAGCAATGATAGAGGATGATTGCTATTATTTTAAGTTATTCGAATATATCTCCTGGCAGTATATATATTTTTTTGTCTGATTACAGGAGACTTCAATAGGAAGGTATATTATTATGGCTATAACTTGCATTATCTTCAGGAATGCGTTTAGTGATGATGGTAAACATAATCGGCAGGGCTGAGGTGTAGGTGCTTTAAGCCATCAAATCTCAATATAGCATTTAAACCAGCGCCCAACAAGCAGTCGCAGAAAACACGTCATTCAGAGATAAGGCGTGAAAGAAGGTAGAAAACATAGAGTTATGAAAAGAGCCTTCATTGAGTAACAATTCACAACTACCTCCACTTAAATAGAAACTGTACCTTCCTCTGGTTTTCAAATATAAATGAGGGAATATATTTAAATGATTCTAGACCTTTGCTATAGAAGTTAAGGCACCACTCTGGCAAGGCAGAAAAAAAAAAAAGGAACATAGCTCATGAGAATTGTGCATCAAGAGTCTTGAAATACAGGTGAACCCACAATTTCTTCCTTCATTGCTTACCATTTGTGGGGAAAAGGTTGTACACACAGAGAGCAATTAGTGTATGCTGGTAACTTCAGTGCAGATAGCATCCAGATTGCATCATGTTTAAAATAAGCAATGACTACACGGTGACATGGTTTTGCTTTATTTTTCCACAAATAGTCCAATGCCAAGTAAAGCTGTGAAAACACGAGCTAGAAATTTCATCATACACGAGTGCCAAAATAATCTAAATCTTGTAGGTTCCCCCCACCCAGCTTAACATTTGGTGCAAGTTCAAATGTATATGCGAAATAGCTACGCTGGGCCACGTTATTTGCTTCTCTAATTCTGGAAGGAAAAAATGGATTCCTTGTTTTCATAATGAGTGCGTGTTCTAATGCCCTGAAATCTGTTTTATGTATTTTCAAAACATGTTTTCAAAATCATGATGAAATTTTAAAAGCGTCATTTTGTTTCTAGCTTGTCAACCGGGTTTCTACAAGGCTTCTGCTGGTAATACGAAGTGCGCTAAGTGCCCACCTCACAGTTCTACGCGTGAAGATGGTTCAATGAACTGCAGGTGTGAGAATAATTACTTCCGAGCAGACAAAGACCCTCCATCCATGGCTTGTACCCGTGAGTAGTTTTGCTGCAACCCATGCCTCCATGTTGGTTTTGTTTTGATTTTTCTTGTTATTGTCCTTTTTCCTTTTCTTTTTTTTCTAACCATTTGGCCCATTTCCTTCATTTATCCATGTGCAAATTGAAAGCTTTCTCTGCTTCGGTCTCCATGCTTGCATCACCACAAATGCAACATTTATCACACAGTATGAATGAGTTTTTAAGGCAATTCCTGCAACAAGACCCCTAGAAAAAAAGGAAAAAAAATCTTATCTTGTTTTAGATCTTGGATTGCATTTGACAGGGTAAGGGAGGTTATAGGTGTGGGATTTATGTTTTTACATTTCTATTCCCTGTTGCTGTGTGTGGGTCATAGGTTATAGGGAAAAAGGACTAAAATTTATAAAACTAATACTAACGATTTCATAATTACTCACAAGGGCATTGAATTTAGTGGTAACGTCCTTTGTGGGATTTTGTGAGTGCATCCTCAGCCTTGACTCTGAACTTCCCCATTCATATCTTGGGGAGGACAGTGCTCTTGAATCCATGTGTCTATAATGTCATGGGCCCTCTAAGGATGAATTAAGAGTAGATAATAAAGACAAGATGGTTATTTACCTTTTTCAGTTCCATTGTAAATTATCTATTTCCCTTGTAGCAGAAAACAGAAATGAGGCTCATTAATCTTTGTTGAACTACTTTACAGGACCTCCGTCTGCACCAAGAAATGTTATCTCTAATATAAACGAGACCTCAGTTATCCTGGACTGGAGTTGGCCCCTAGACACAGGAGGCCGGAAGGATGTTACCTTCAACATCATATGTAAAAAATGTGGGTGGAATGTGAAACAGTGTGAGCCATGCAGCCCAAATGTCCGCTTCCTCCCTCGACAGTTTGGACTCACCAACACCACGGTGACAGTGACAGACCTTCTGGCACACACTAACTACACCTTTGAGATTGATGCTGTTAATGGGGTGTCAGAGCTGAGTTCACCTCCAAGACAGTTTGCTGCAGTCAGCATCACAACTAATCAGGCAGGTGAGTACATTCTGGATGCTTTTTAATCCTGCCATATCAAAATCAACTAATGGTTTTGATGGAGATAGTGAAAACAAGAGGAAAAATATTTGAAAGAGCCCCAAGATTTTTTCTACTATAATTTTTGGACAGTTATGGTACATCAAATAATTTAGTTTAATTCTTCAGATGAGAATAAACCCTATTTGTTAAGTGGCTTTTAAACCAAACTAGTTCATTGTTTCCTAATTTGGAATCCTTAAAGTGTTGGGGACTTTGTGATAGCAATATGAGGCTCCTTGAAACATTCTTATTTTCAAAGAACTTAACAGATATTGAAGCTTAGCTTTTAAAAAGTTATGTAGGATATTTAAAACAATAAATATCTTTCCTTTAGTTGTAATTATATCAGAATTTTTTACGTAATTATTCAGTTATTTTATGCACCTAAGAATCTTTGGCTGATAGTTGTAAATCTCTGATTAATTAAACATAAGATAACAAATCAATATTATTTACTAGTTATAGACTTATATTTTTAAAAATCCAAAATCTGGGATTTATGGGGAAGCATAGTGAAAAGAGACCTGGACAAAGGTTGGAGTCGCTGGTCTTAAAAGTTCCTGATTTTCTACTGACGTTATTTTCTACTGACAGTTTTT
>NW_004443948.1:1507803-1509818 GCF_000243295.1 Trichechus manatus latirostris | reverse complement strand
TCTACAAATGATGCATCTTTGAGATATAACAATTGTTTTTCAATATTCATAGCTATGATGAATGAATAATAAAGTTTTATTTTGTAATAAAACAATGCTTACACAAAGTTAAGCAGATATTTGTTGTACATAATTTTTGCTACAGGATATGATAATTAGGAATACATTCTGAGTAATTCAGATCAGAGGTACTATTGTATGATTTTTTCCATAAACAAATAAAAATGGTAGTCAAAAATGGGGGGTGGGGGTGGGGGGAAGAGACAAGATGCTGCCCTGACAATACTTTAACTAGAAATAGAGGTTCCCATGTCTATTCCTAAGTGAGCTCACCCTGAATAGGAAGTCACAATTGAGCGCTGATCATATTTTGGCTTATATTATGGAAGTCCCTCCTCTCTGTGGGGAGCCCTGGGGGCACAGTGGTTAAGTGTTGGGCTGCTAACCAAAAAGTCAGCAGTTTGAATCACCAGCTGCTCCTTGGAAACCCTATGGGGCAGTTCTACTCTGTCCTATAGGGTCGCTATGAATCGGAATCAACTCCACGGGCAACGGATTTTGGTCTACTTTGTAGTGGGAATTGCCCTTTCTACTGGATGCTGGAGGGAAAGGGCGAGGAGCTCTGATTAAATTCTCCCATTAGCTGGAAAAACCCATTACCATTGAATTGATTGCAACTTCCAACGACCCTATAAAACAGAGTAGAGCTGCCCCATAGGGTTTCCAAGGAGTGGCTGGTGGCCACTGAGCCACCGGGGCTTAGGGCAGTCAAATAACTAGTCACAAAACTCACAAATTTTTGTTTCTCTCACTTACTGGTTTAACAAAGTTAGTTAAACTACCTGTCTTGGTTATCTAGTACTGCTATAATAGAAATACCACAAGTGGATGGTTTTAACAATGAGAAATTTATTCTCTCACAGTCTAGCAGGTACAAGTCCAAATTTAGGGCATCGGCTCCAGAGTAAGGCTTTCTCTCTCTGTGGGCTCTGGGGGAAGGTCCTTCTCATCAAACTTCCCCTGGACTAGGAGCTTCTCCAGGCAGGAACTCCAGGTCCAAAGGACTTGCTCTGCTCGCAGTGCTGCTTTCTTGGTGGTATGAGGTCCCCATGTCTCTCTGCTCGCTTCTTTCTTTTATATCTCAAAAGAGATTGGCTTAAGACACTGTCTAATCTTGTAGATCTAATCAATATAACTGCCACTAATCCATCTAATTGACATCATAGTGATAGGATTTATAACACATAGGGAAATCGTATCAGATGACAAAATGATAGACAATCATACAATACTAGGAATCATGACCTAGCCAAGTTGACAGATATTTTTGGGGGACACAATTCAATCCATGACATGACCCAAGGGCACACAGTCAATAAGTGTCATACAGGGCTAACATTCAGCAAGTATTCACTGGTATAACTCTGCTGGCCTTTAAAATAATGAACTACTTCGAAATTTGTTGGCATAGAAATGCATATATACTGATTAATTCCTCTAGTGCTCTGATTAACCTCCTAAGTCAGTATCCCATATCACCTCATTCTCGCTGTAATCCAGCAAGCAAAGGTTTAAATCTTGACATAAGGGGTCTCCAGATCCCTGCACTAGCACATCCTTTCTTGAGGGATCTGTGTCCCTGGCATGCCAATTGTTAGATATTTTTAATTTAACACCAGGAACAGCCCACATTCAAATATGAATCATTCTGATCCCAAATCCTTTGTTTATTTCCACTTTGCTTCTGGTCTTATATATTGAGAATAATCTTATACTCTTGTCTACCATGGTGATAAATAAACTTTATTTGTGGAAAAGACATGAGTTTAAAATGAAATGTGCTTAACCATTATTTAAATCTTGCTTACTGAATCCGTAATTTCTTCTGCTTAGAACTGATCCCAGACCAACCAGTGTATGCTTTTGCTTTGATTCAGTTAATGATAATGATATTTACACTTTGTAACTAATGATATTTAAAATTTGTAACTTACGTTTATTTAACTGTCTTCCAT
>NW_004443948.1:1505845-1506755 GCF_000243295.1 Trichechus manatus latirostris | reverse complement strand
GTGTAAATTGCTATGCTTTTTTTTTGTTTTTCTTCCTTAGAATGAATGCATTTACCCTTTCTTTCCAGAAACAATCATTCCACTAGTGCAATATTTGCCTCTATTTATTCTCAATCTCTTATTATGGGATCTGTCTTTTTTTTTTTTTTTTCTCACTATCCTCTTGAATATGATGATCTCAGACTAAAATGGCGGAAACTAATAGAGTCTTCACCGGCTTTGGAGTTTCTGAGGCCACCCCTTTCCCATTTTACAGCTGGAAAACTGAGATCTCAAGAAGATATGTGACTTTTCCAACATTTCATCAAGGGATAAAACTATTGCTTATGTGTCCCAACTTGAACTCCATTTTCAACTCCTATTCTCCCCCTCTTTCTACCATCCTGTGATACATGGCATTAAACCACAAAAAATAATGCTGTCTAGGAGACAGAGAGGGGCCTTTCTGGGACAATCTGCTTTAACCTCTGCTGTCCAACACTAAACCTGGTTCTTGCTGCTCAGTCATTCATCACAGGATTGCTTAGGGGTATTCTGCAAGAGAACTTCCTTATCATCTCCCCCCATCCAACACCTACGGCCGGCCGTCCTTCCCTCTCTCATTCTCCACAGACGATTTTTCCTCCTATTCCTTCTTATGAAGACTATAAAGTTTAAGAGGGAAAAGAAAATGTTATCCCCCCTTCTCTAAATCTAATGCCCTCACCTCTACTTACTAACTCCCATTGATTCTTGACTCGAATGTGCTCTCTTCCCCTTCTATGATCTTTATCGGGCACTCTCCTAGCTCTTTTCTCTTTGCCTTTTATGTTGTGCAGATCTTTCTTCACCCTAGAGAAAGAGATAAATAAGTAAATAACAATAGCAGTAACAGCAACACAAACACTACAAATTGCTTAAGCTCTTCTCC
>NW_004443948.1:1503841-1505506 GCF_000243295.1 Trichechus manatus latirostris | reverse complement strand
TTGTTGAATGAATGAATGTTTGTCTAATGGAAATTTTCATCACCTGATAGTTAAAACATGTTCTCCCTCAAGCAATTTTTACTCCTTTTTTTTTTTCTTTTTTTCCTCTCTCTCTCAACTAGTGAGACCACCATTTTCTCCAGCTTACCAGATTCAGATATTTGGAATCATCTTTGGTTCATCTTCTACATTTAAGAAGTCCTCACATGTTACTGATTTTTACTTGAAGTTGTTATGAATCCTCAAACTTTCTCTACTCTTGGTGTTAGATTTTTTCCTTTTTCAATCCTGACTATGACATTTATATATAAATACTCTGATAATTAATAATAGTCATTTTTTAGTTGTATGAAGATTCCAAGGTAAAAGAGAAGAGGAAGTAATATGTATTAATTAGAGAAAACTATCATATTGCCTAGAAGCTTCTTTGCACTGAGATATTTGTAAAAAGGGCTAATGAATCAACAAATATATTTGAATGTCTCTTGTATGTTTATATAATGTATGGTTCCAGCCATTGCAGGAATTTTCAAGGTAACTACATATTTTTTTTTTCAAATAATAGAATCAAATAAACTTGATCAAGACACTATGTAACTAAATGAATGAAGAAATAGCCGTATGATCATTTTAGGAAAAACTTTTGAGGGAAGAGTTTAGATATAATTTGAAATATAGAAATAAATTAGACAGGTATAGAGAAAGGGAAATATATACCAAAATACTGGACACTTGAGTTCCCTGAATAAGTAGTCTGAAGACCAGTCTGACAAGAAAAGATGGTTCTTGTTGTTAAGGAATCAGGCTGGATAAGTGAGCAAGGTTAAGCAACTTGAAAATTAGGTGGTAAGGTATTGGAGAAGAAGTGACACACTTTTTGAGTAGAAGAGTAACCTCATTCAATCTATCTTTTAGGAAACGCAATCTTTTTTTTTGTACTTTAAATGAAGTTTATGGAACAAACTAGCTTCTCGTTAAACAGTTAGTACACATATGGTTTCATGACATTGGTGAAGAACCCCACAACATGTCAGCACTCTCCCTTCTCGACGTTGGGTTCCCTATTACCATCTTTCCTGTCCCCTCCTGCCTTCTAGTCCTTGCCCTGGGGCTAATTAGCCCTTTTAGTCTCGTTTTATGGGCCTGTCTAATCTTTGGGTGAAGGGTGAACCTCAGGAGTGACTTCATTCCTGAGCTAAAAGGGTTTCTGGGGACAGGAAACCTAATTTTGAAAAGGGCAAGAAACAGAGTCAATAAGTACCATTGTTATAAGTTGAGTGCCTGAATTGTAATGGAAGATTTCAATTACACAGATAGATGACATCATAGGATTGAAATGATTATTACTGTTATCTGCAATTGTTATTTCAAGTCTAAAATAGCATTTTTTAAAATTTTGGACCAAAAAATTTAGATAGAAAAAGTGTTTTAGGGATGTCTGGCCTTTTCCTACTGGATTCTTACTTGGCCAGATTGATGACATTCAAGTACCAGCAGTCCTAGAAACATTTTGCCTAGGAGTGCTACAATGAAAATAAACAGTTGTAACTTGAGACTTCAGTAAATGCCATCCCTTTTCTCTCGATTTACGTTAGTTGGAAGAGATGACAGTATGGATGCTATGAACTTCATTTATGTAACTCCATTCTCTGTGTACTGGCATCT
>NW_004443948.1:1495467-1502701 GCF_000243295.1 Trichechus manatus latirostris | reverse complement strand
AGATTTGCTCAATGCAATGTGTCTTTTGATTTCCTGACTGCTGCTTCCATGGGTGTTGATTGTGGATCCAAGTTAAATGAAATCCTTGACAACTTCAGTCTTTTCTCTGTTTATCATGATGTTGCTTATTGGTTCAGTTATGAGAATTTTTGTTTTCTTTATGTTGAGGTGTAATCCATACTAAAGGCTGTGGTCTTTGATGTTTACCAGTAAGTGCTTCAAGTCCTCTTCACTTTCAGCGACCAAGGTTGTGTCATGTGCATATCGCATATCATAGGTTGTTAATAAGTCTTCCTCTAGTCCTGATGTCTCTTTCTTCTTCATGTAGTCCAGCTTCTCAGATTATTTGCTCAGCATACAGATTGAATAGGTATGGTGAAAGGACGCAACCCTAGTGGATACCTTTCCTGACTTTAAACCACTAAGTATCCCCTTGTTCTGTTCAAACGACTGCCTCTTGATCTGTGTACAGGTTCCTCATGAGCACAATTAAGCGTTCTAGAATTCTCATTCTTCGCAATGTTATCTGTAATTTGTTATGATCCACACAATTGAATGCCTTTGCATACTCAATAAAACACAGGAAAACATCTTTCTGGTCTTCTTTCAGCCAGGATCCATTGGACATCAGCAATGATATTCCTGGTTCCACGTCCTCTTCTGAATCCAGCCTGAATTTTTGGCAGTTCCCTGTCAACATACTGCTGCAGCCACTTTTGAATGATCTTCAGCAAAATTTTACTTGCGTGGGATATTAATGATATTGTTCGATAATTTCCACATTCTGTTGGATCACCTTTCTACGAAATAGGCATAAATATGGATCTCTTTCAGTCGGTTGGCCAGGTAGCCGGCTTCCAAATTTCTTGGCATAGATGAGTGGGCACTTCTAGGGCTGCATCCATTTGTTGAAACTTATTAATTGATATTCCGTCAATTCCTGGAGCCTTGTTTTTTGCCAATGCCTTCAGTGCAGCTTGGTCTTCTTCCTTCAGTACCATCAGTTCCTGATCATATGCTACCTCTTGAAATGGTTGAACGTTGACCAACTCTTTTTAGTATAATGACTCTGTGTATTCCTTCCATCTTCTTTTGGTGCTTCCTGCATCATTTAATATTTTCCCCATAGAATCTTTCACTATTGCAAATCGAGGCTTGAATTTTTTCTTCAGTTCTTTCAGCTTGAGGAACGTTGAACGTGTTCTTCCCTTTTGGTTTCTATCTCCAGCTGTTTGCACATCTTTACTTTGTCTTCTCGAGCTGCCCTTTGAAATCTTCAGTTTTTTTACTTCATCATTTCTTCTTTTTGCTTTAGCTACTCGACATTCAAGAGCAAGTTTCAGAGTCTCTTCTGACACCCACTTTGGTCTTTTCTTTCTTTCCTGTCTTTTTAATGACCTCTTGCTTTCTTCATGTATGATATCCTTGATGTCATTCCACAGCTTGTCTGGTCTTTGGTCATTAGTGTTCAAAGCATCAAATCTATTCTTGAGATGGTCTCTAAATTCAAGTCGGCTATACTCAAGTTCACACTTTGGCTCTCATGGACTTGTTCTAATTTTCTTCAGTTTCAACTTGAACTTGCATATGAGCAATCGATGGTCTGTTGCTCAGTCAGCCCCTGCTCTTGTTCTGACTGATGATATTCAGCTTTTCCATCGTCTTTCCACAGATGTAGTCGATTTGATTCCTGTGTATTCCGTCTGGCGAGGTCCATGTGTATAGTTGCCATTTCTGCTGGTGAAAAAAGGTATTTGCAATGAAGAAGTTATTGGTCTTGCAAAATTCTATCACGTGTTCTCCGGCATTGTTTCTGTCACCAAAGCCGTATTTTCCAACTACCGATCCTTCTTCTTTGTTTCCAACTTTCGCATTCTAATCACCAGTAATTATCAATGCATCCTGACTGTGTATTCTATCAATTTCAGACTGAAGAAGTTGGTAAAAATCTTCAATTTCTTCATCTTTGGTCTTAGTGGTTGGTGCGTAAATTTGAATAATAGTCACATTAACTGGTCTTCCTTGTAGGCGTATGGATATTATCCTATCACTGACGTTTGGATTATTAATGGATGTTGGCAACTGTTTCTTCTCATTTCGAGTTGTGCCGCATCGTAAATGAAGGTCCTGAACGCTTGACTCCATCCACGTCATTAAGGTTGACTCTACTTTGAGGAGGCAGCTCTTCCCCAGTAGTCTTTTGAGTGCCTTCCTACCTGGGGGGCTCATCTTCTGGCACTATATCAGACAATGTCCCGCTGCTATTCATAAGGTTTTCACTGGCTAATTCTTTTTAGAAGTAGGCTACCACGTCCTTCTTCCTAGTCTGTATTAGTCTGGAAGCGCAGCTGAAACCTATCCGCCATGGGTGACCTTGCTAGTATCTGAATACCAAGGATATAGCTTCTAGCATCACAGCAACACGCAAGCCTCTACAGTATGACAAACTGACAGACACGTGGGGGCCCCATATGTAGTTAAGTATTATTTCTTTATGAACCATTTGAGAGCAAATTGCAAACATAGCATATTTTTACACAAACTATGGAGCCGTGGTGGCCTAGTGGTTAAGAGCTCCGTTGCTAACCAAAAGCTCCACAGTTCAAATTCATCAGCCACTTCTTGGAAACACTATGGGGCAGTTCTATTCTATCCTATAGAGTCGCTATGAGTCGGAATGGACTCCATGGCAATGCGTTGTTTTGGTAAGGTATGCATTCTATATTTTTACCAACTGCGCACTTCCGCCTCCCCCCCCCCAACTTAGGTATTTTTTTAAGTGTGCTGTGCTAATTTTTTAGTTAGCATAGTGAACTTGTGAAAATACCTGGGGGTGAGGAAGTTGCAGTTGGCAAAAAAAAAGACATTGAACCTGAGTTATTTGCGTAAAAATACATAATACTCCTTCACTCCTAAATACTTCAGTGTGAATTTCCTACAACAATGACAGTCTCATATAACCTCAATACAATTATCAAAAACAAAATCATTAACACTGTCCCATACCAGCAGATCTTATTCAGCCTTGGTCAATTGTTCCATTAATGTCCTTTTAGCTAAAAGAAATAATTTTCTGTTTACCTTCAGATTCTATCCATAATATAAAAACCAAACCCATTGCCCTTGAGTCAGTTCCAACTCACAGCGACCCTCTATAAGATCCATAATATAGTTGCAGTCAGTAATATTGAATAAATAAATGATTTTCTGTAAGTTCAAGAAGGTAGAAAATTATGAAGAGAAAGGGAACCAACATTATTGATGACTTTTAGTTACAGAAATTTCATGGTTGTCACCACACTGAAAAATGACCAGCCAAGAATGTTACCATTTTAAATAAAGAGAAAATGACTTAGCTTTATTTAGATTTCACATTGTAGAACCATTAATTATGCAAAGAAGATAGTATCTTAGAGACTGTTGGACACAATGAAATATAATATAATAAAATAGTCTAGCCCTACCTGTTACCGTCGAGTCAATTCCGACTCATAGTGACACTATAGGACAGAGTAGAATTGCCCCATGGAGTTTCCAGAGAGCGCTTGGTGGATTCAAACGACCAATCCTTTTGGTTAGCAGCCATAGCACTTAACCACTACACCACCAGGGTTTCCATTCTAGTCCTGGGCTTTAGATATTATGGCCTGTAGTCTAGCATAGTGGCTAAGAGATAGCCTGCTAACCAAGAGATCCACAATTCCTTGGAAACCCTATGAGGCGGTTCTACTCTGTCCTCTAGGGTCGCTATGAGTCGGAATCGACTCAAGGGCAGTGGGTTAGTCTGCTGTAGGAGTCCTGGTGGCAAAGTGGTTAAGAGTTCAGGCTGCTAACCAAAAGGTTGGCAGTCCGAATCTACCAGCTGCTCCTTGGAAACCCTATGGGGCAGTTCTACTCTGTCCTGTAGGGTCGTGAGTCAGAATCGACTCTACAGCACACAACAGTCTACTGTATCCCACTTTATTTGGTAATCTTACACCGAAGAAAGCCGTTTCTTTCTTGTATTCACACATTGCGAAGGGATTGAACTAGGAACTCAATCATAATTATTTCTGTTTTATTGGACTAAAACTCAGAGCTTCATTTGTAAAGTAATTTTAACAAGCTGGCCTTTAAAGTCATATTTATGAACTCGTTTCTGGTAAGGGACTTTTAGAAGCTTTCTCACCTATGTTTCTCTTGCATGCTATTTCACAGGACAAAGTAACATTTATTAGTAGAAAAAAATAGATATCTTTATTAAATCTTGAATTATCTATACACACTCTTTATAAACGAGCCCAGAGCTAAGTTTAGAATCCACTCTAATCTCTTGCTTTGATAAAACAGATATTGCTAAATCTTCTCTGTTCTTTATTGTGAGATATGTTTCCTTCATAGACCTCGTTGTTTTGTTGGGATTTAGAAAGTGTATATAGATATGAGGGTATAACACTTCATATCACAGCCAGCCAGTTAGAAGTTAACATGTTTTGAAATAAAGTTGCAAAAAGGGTATAGCTAGATCTACCATTTAAATATTACCACATATTGGTGTAATTCCTATAGACATTTACGTTGCTGTGCAATTATGTTTCCTGGAAGTAAATTAGAAGCCCTGGTGGTTAAGCATTTGGTTGCTAACTGAAAGGTTGGCAGTTCGAACGCACCAGCTACTCCACTGGAGAGAGATGTGGCAATCTGCTTCTGTAAAGATTTACATCCTTGGAAACCCTATGGGGCAGTTCTACCCTGTCCCATAGGATCACTCTAAGTCGGAATCCACTCAACAACAACAGGTTTGGTTTTTTTGGATGTAGACTAGACAGAAGAATGTACATGAATTGTCTCAGAGCATGTTGCAAGGGGCTTTGTAATATCAGTAAATTTGGTGAATCAGAAAGTTAAAATATAATTAAAACCACCTACCAACATAGTGAGGTTCATTTTACTCCAGTAATATACCCTGATGAATCCTCTCCCTCCTTGTGTCACTTGTATAATTAATAATCCCTAGAATTTAAGTCTTAACCTTCCACTTATCTCAACAAACAAGTGAGGTCTGAGTCAGGCCCAGAGATTGTAAGTGAATATACACATCGTAATTTCAATGGTGAATTGTACTTGTGTGGTAATTTATCTCCTTCCTTTCTGATTTGAAATCGATGCAGATAGCTGTGCATCTGGGAATTGGGTTGGGTGAGCTGCGGTGATGTGTCACAGTGTGCCTGGAGCATTCCACATCATTTAACACATTAATGATGACTTTCAGCCTTCATGCCCTGATATGGAGGAGTATTACATATCTGCAATATGAGCAATAAGCTGAACAAAAGGAGAACCATATATTGTCCTGACAGTTATTGAAAACCTTTATAGGAGTTTGAAGCTGCAACAGTATGGGGAACCTGCAAATAGAGACAATTTTGGAGCTTCTAGGATCTAAATTGAATTCTCGTCTGGTTTGCATTTCTTAATACAACTGCAAATAAAGGAACAGACATGTCCCTGGAGGGCTATGGTTACTATTTCATGAGGGCTTCTCCAAAAGGGTGCTCACAAAAACAGGAATATCAGCAACCAGCTAGAGGAGAGAATATGATGTTAACTAAAGCAGGTAAAAATCGAGGAAGAAACAGCCATTTAAGGTTACTTTGTCACATCTTCACTCCAATTCTTTCAAAAACAAAAAATATTGATGCAACAGAAGTCTTTTTTATTCTCATTTTCCCTTAAGAGATTAAGCTACACATTGTTAATCTCAAAACACAGGAATGATGATAATTAATCTTTTAAATGTGACTCTCCCCTTCTAGGGTCAAATATAGAAGGTCCTTTGGGAATAATTGCAATATATACAAATAATTGAAAAATTGAATAAATGCAAATATTTAGAAGGAAAAGATGCTCCATTCTAAGAAGCAAAACTCTTACTACCTCAGGCCGTAGTCTTTCATAATAAACTCTTAATTAAATTTTCATATCTCCAAAAATATTCTCTCAGTGTTAATAATTATTATGTAGTCCAGCATTCTGACTTTATAATCCTATCATCACTACTAGCCTATATGGCACTACTGTCCAAATTGAAAAAGAGGCATTCCTTCCTCCAGTGACTTTACTGCCATCTGTCAGAAAATTGTTGCAATAAATGTCCAAATCTGTAAAGTCTATGATGTATGGCACCCCCATACACAGAGGCTCTGAAGTTCATATTAAGCAGAAGAACGTCAAGGTCAAAGACAGGAAACTATGGTTTCTACCTCTTTTCGTCAGTTATGATTGCTGATGTAACCCCTATTGATATGATTAGCACTGTGTAATAGTCCTTTACATAATTATCTTATTTAATCCTTACAACAATTTTGTGCAGCTCTAAGCTGTCAAATATTTGTCACATAAATTGCCTAATTTTGGAGTTTTGCCTATAAAACTCCAAAATATCTGCTCTTCCCTGTTAGAATATTATTTTTCCTGTGGCTGAGAATGGAAAGACTTTGTACAAAATACAAGGAGACTCAAAAACAATATGTGTGTGTGTGTGTGTGTGTATAAAGGTGGTTATCATATTATTGTAAAATCTTGGCTGCCTGGCACATAGACTGTATGATTATTTTCCTTTTAGATCAAGATTTTGAATGATTTGAGCAATGCTGACAAAAACCTGAATTGTTTCATTGAGAAGTTGTTTATCCAGACATTCCTATCCAAAAACCAAACAACAAATACTCTCAACTTCTAAACCAAAAAAATCCAAACCCATTGCCGTCAAGTCAATTCTGACTCATAGTGACCCTACAGGACAGAGTAGAACTGCCCCATAGGGTTTCCAAGGAGTGGCTGGTGGATTCAAACTGACAACCTTTTGGTTAGCAACCTGAGCTCTAACCACTGTGCCACCAGGGCTCCTAAACTTCTCAAGTAGCTTTGAAAGATTTTATTTACTCAGACTGAAGGTTAAAAAAGCATTTATCATGACAGTTTTTAATCATCGTAAATAACTTCTTAAATCTTTTTATTTTCATTCCAATAGGGAAAAATAAATTGAATTATAAAACCAACAACAACAACAAAAATCTGTCTTCATCAGAACCTTGTCCAAAAAAATGCTTTAAAGAGGGGACTGTGTGACAGAGTAGGAAGAATTCTGGAATATTTGTCAAAAGAAGTGAATACTCATCTATGCTCCCATTCTTTGGTTTGGGCCTCTGAATAGGTCACATATTATAGGAATTATTTCATCATTTTGTAAAAT
>NW_004443948.1:1493443-1494510 GCF_000243295.1 Trichechus manatus latirostris | reverse complement strand
GTGATTGTCTTAGGCACTATTCTTTGCAAAATTGTAATTCATATGTGTGATGCACAACAATCCTCCACAGAGTAGACCATTCTAGCCGTATTCATCACATACACACACATTTATATCCACATCTATGTCTATATAGCTTTTGCGCCAGCACTGAGGCACCCATGAGAAAGTCTAATGGAAATGTCTGTCTCTAGTAGGAAGTTGGATATATCTATACTTCTGATATTTAGGGTGGGACGGGACCCAAAGGTGAGCATGAATTTAAGGGTTTGGAAAGATAAAGAGACAGGCAATAAAAGAGGTCTGCAAAGATTAAAAAAAGAAATAATCAGAAATGTAGGAAGAAACTGGACAATAGAAAGACTGTTCTATCAAACATTCTAGATAAATAGGGTTAAGTTAAAATAAACTTTTATCAAGGACCGTATTGTGACAGCAAGTAATTAAAGATTTCATAATTACCCAGCAAATGCTAACCTTTTACTTTCATAATAGACTATTAAGAATTTTCAAAAATACATTTTAGTAAGTATATTTCCAAGAAAAGAAAATTTTAAATGTTCTTAAAAATATATGTGTTTACCCCAGAAATTTTAAAGATATTTTTGTTTGGTTCATCGTGTTCCTTAAATACACTTTTAGGCAGAGTTTGTCCATCTTTATCCATTGATGAAGGGTGATTGTATGTATATCATCTAACCAAACCAAACCTGTTACTGTGGAGTGAACTCGACTCATAGTTACCCTATAGGACAGAGTAGAACTGCCCCATAGGGTTTCCAAGGAACAGCTGGTGGATTCAAACTGCCAGCCTTTTGGTTAGCAACCGGATGCTTAACCACCATGCAACCAGGGCTCCGTATATCATCTAAGGAAGAGTGTATATATTACAGTACTTTCAGTATCAAGGAGCAATGTTCTTTATTTCTGTTTCCATGAACAAAGTTTGTATTATTTCACTTATATTAAAATGCTTTCAAAAAGATTTTCATAGTTGACATCTGAGATACATTGCCTACTGTTCCTTCCATTGGCTCCTAGTAAAAGATTTGGTTTTAGAACATGCC
>NW_004443948.1:1488372-1489247 GCF_000243295.1 Trichechus manatus latirostris | reverse complement strand
TTAGGCCATCCATGCTCACATGTGTGTCAATTTGTGAAAGTTAAAAAACATTACTCACTCTGTTAAAAATGAGGAGCTATGAAAATATATTTCAAAAGAAATAAATGTAAGCCTAAAAGGGAAATGTATCAGAAGAATTAGTTATAAAGGTGTAATCTATCATTCTTTACCTAGGCCAGTCTGCATGTACACTTTGTTAGAAGGTGAGTTTAATTAGCTGTCTTCTTGGGAATTACTTAAGGAGATTGTATGCATGTACCCGTATGAATGGTTCACAGGTTCTACCCATATATTCACAAATATTTGCAATAATTTTTGGAATATTATACTGTTTTTTTTTTTATTTTCAAGTATACTCAGGTCAATAAACATTTCCCTATTTCCAGTGGCTATTTTTGGTTTAGATAAACTGTGGGTATTAGATATTTTGTATATATTGTACATAGCTGTGGGTTATTGTAGTAGTATAAACAAATGTTGAATGGGCACAAAATCGGAATATTTATTGTTTAAGGTAGCAACCAAACGTGGAGTGCCAGCAGTTTGCCAAACAATGTACTAGGTATTGTATTAGTATCATTTGAGTATAAAAACAACCCTGTTAAATAAGTACTGTTGCCCTTATTTCTAGAAGAAACTGTTCCCAGTAGAGGTTCATTAACTAGCTCCATTCATCTAACTTAAGTGACTGAGGCAGAATTTGAACTCAGATTGCTTTTATTTCAAAATTCATGATCTTTTCCATACACTAGTATTTACCAATCTACATTAAACAGGTTACTACTTTCAGTAATTTTGCTTCATCCACATACCACCCAGACTCTTACAACTTAATAGGGTATTTTAATCAAGTCTCATTTTGTTTCTCTGAAATA
>NW_004443948.1:1458271-1487131 GCF_000243295.1 Trichechus manatus latirostris | reverse complement strand
ATAACAGTGACTTACTAAGTCAATGGCTTGGACAAGTGGCATTTCTTTCCTCAATGAACATCTCACATGTAAAATATTCACCTTTAGAACATTACCTAGGGTGCACGTAATGGTTTTGACCCCAGTGGTTTTGACCCCAAAATAATACACTAAAGCAGTAAGGGAAAAGATGTCATGTTACCTAAGGCATAACGTAGTCCTTCTTGTATTCTTTGTTTTTGGACGGAAAGACCTATAATTTCATAATCTATGCTTTTCTAAGATCCATTTTTAAAAAGATGTTGTGTGTAGACTAAGGTATAGCTTGAAAGTTGATATGAGTGGTGCTTTGTGACCGAGCCACAGATGTTCAGTACATGACATATTTATTTTTTACCCCAGTGGCCCTTATGAAAAGGGCTGGAAGATCGGCTTATAACAAGTCACTAATGACATGATATAGAGAGGTCCTTGGTTCAGTGGCTATTATCACAGCTGTGCCCCATTACAGATTGGATACCTAGAACATGCTTGCATTCAAAATGGCATTTATCTTTTGAATTTCAAACATTCCTGCCATAAATAAAGATTTTATGCTTTTCAAACATGTTTCACAGTTTAGTCCAGGGAATACTGAAAGCTTGCTCTTCCTTAATGAAATGCCCCTTTTAAAGGATTCCTGGAGCTAAGATGAGCATTTTCTGAGCACTCACCTTCACAGACCTGTGTCGCTCTGCTGTCTGCTCATTCTGCTCTTCCCTGAGCCTGGAGAGGTGATAATAACTTGAGTTTCACAAAACCAGCTGTGTGTGGACCATATGGGAGTTGACCTTAGATCATGGTTTAATAATTCCCTCTTTGTTTCTTCTTCCTAATAAGATGTATCTGGATCTAACAGAGAATAGTTAACTCATACTTGTGATGTGGGAAAAGCAAGACATTCATATGTATTTTGTTCCCAAAGTAAACCTTATGTCTTAAAAATATTCTAAGTATGAAAGCATGGAGATCTCTCTCAAGGTTCTGATTGTAATAAGAAGGAACAAAAGACTCATGCTTTTAAAGCATAATAGTATGCAACCTTAAGAAAGGTTTCATGTGAGATTCCCCCCTTTAATAAAATAATGACCATAAGTATTCCTTTCAAAAGCAAGTGATAGTTCATCTCATCTTCTATAAGTGGATCTAGCTGGTATTAATCAAGTGTATGTTCAATTCTTTCAAAGATGATCATTTCTCGTATTTTCAGGAATAAGCCACCTAAAGAAAGAAAGTCATTACAGAAGGTCATGATTTAGGGAGAAACTCAATCATTCTCCCTTTATTCTCCAACATTATTTGGGAGATTAGCCTGGGTAGTTATTACTGAAGTAACAACTGCTGCCTAGAAGTGAGCTTTGCTCCACCTGCATGTAAAGAAAGCAGCTGCCTATCTGCTGCAGTTGGTGCCAGGCAGCTGCTTTTATCGTCTGTATTTCTTTATAGGGCCTCTCATCCTAGTGGCAGTCACCAGCACACAACCTATAGCTTTAGAGTCACAAAGGCTGCAACCAGAAGACTTCAGATGACTACCGTGATGAGCAATGCGGACAGTCAAATGGAGAGATGTTTTCCTTGAGCATTGTGTAAAGTGTGTACAATGTGTTAGGAAGTGAAGCAGGGAGGAAGGCACATAACATGTGTAACTGAGTGTTTGTGAAAAGCACCAGATTGACAGATGGCTGGATGTGCATGATTTGGAAGGAGTGGCAGGGGATGATGGAGTCACTAGCTCTTACTCTGCACAGAAGAATCACCAGCACATGGAAAGCCAGAGGTGTCAGAGTAATGATGTTTTACATTTGTTCACAGAAGAAAAAGTTCTCAGTGGCCAGAGTTTTTTTTTTTTTTTAACACAAACTAAAATTTTAGTCTGATGCATATTTCAGTCTTCATTTTCCTCCTAAAATTTTACTAAACAGGATTTATACAAGTGTCAACTGTGTTGGGATTTGTAAGATGGTTGGCTGTTATACAGAAGGTCCAGCTCTATTAATCCATCATACATAAAACTATGTATTGATCTCTTTTTTAAGTGGTTTTTGGTTTTATGAGTATTTTTGCAAAACACTTATTGAATTATATTACTCTCCATTGGCAGTGTGTGTGTGTGTGTGTGTGTGTGTGTGTGTGTGTGTGTGAGATTGCTGTATATCTTTTGAATGAATTTCAAGACCATGTATTTAAGGGAAATGCCAGAATAATTGTTACACAGGCAATACTAATCTTTGACTTTTACCCACTGAACATATTGGAATTCTCTTTCCATGATTTTTCAGTCTTCCATGGGGGTCTTTTCTTGGGATTTCCTTGGAAGACAATTCCCAGTGTGCCAGACAGTAGCCTTCCCCTAATCCTATTCCAAATATATTGAGCTTGAGGACCTCACTTGGGCGACCACTTGCCAACAGCAATGTAATCTGATAAACTAAATTTGGAAAAGGCACATTGTTGTTGTTAGGTGTCCTGCAGTTGGCTCTGACCCATAGCGACCCTATACACAACAGAATGAAACACTGCCCAGTCCTGTGCCACCCTCACAGTCGTTGTTATGTTTGAGCCCATTGTTGCAGCCACAGTGTCAGTCCATCTCATTGAGGGTCTTCCTCTTTTTAGCTGACCCTCTACTTTACCAAGCATGATGTGCTTCTCCAGGGACTGGCCCCTTCTGATAACATGGCCAAAGTACATGAGACAAAGTCTCACCATCCTCGCTTCTAAGGTACATTAGAACTTTTTTATTGACAACTTCAATAAAACTTCACCCTTTTGGAGATCACTTTCTTAAGTGCCTCCAGTGGGTAGAATTTCAGGAACAGTGTTAGGCTTGGTGATCCAGCCTTCACCATACCTCTTCCACTTACCTACCTTTAAGGGACTTTTTTATGTTCAGGATAGTTAACACTAATAACAAGAGGCAGCTGTCTCTATAGTAGTTGTGGCCAATACTAGCATTACTCAGAGGGCTCAGTTATCTTCTTTGGTGATTCTTAAATCAGAACCACACATAAATGATTCTTAAACCAGAAATTGCCTTAGAAATCACTTATGAAGCTTAAAGCACATCATCATGTACCTACGACAAGCCAGTCCCAGAGACTCAGAGTTTCTGAAAAACGCATGCAGATTCCCTATCACATGTACAGTTAAAACACTCTGCACCTGAAAATTATCAGCAAGCACTAGCCTGGGGTCTGGGGAAGAAAATCTGTCCCCATTACAATATTTTAGGTAGGCAGAAAATCTATGCTCCCCCCGCCCCGGGTCTTCATTTGGTGTCCACTCGGCTTGAGTTTAGATGAACTATCTGGCCTGAGGCCATGCATATTGAAATTATAGAAATAGAAGATGGGTAAGCCTGCATTAAAAAACAGATTTATGTGTACTAATATTATCTTGGGATCAAAAAAACAACAATTGTTGTGCTAAAATTCATGCAAATGAACAAGATTGCCATTATTTTATGAATATTCCCTGAATCCATTTAATTCCGAAGGATTTTAACATCCATTTGTATTTAATTTTCCCCCTAAGTTGTTGTAGAGGAATGCTTAGATAGCCAATCAGTATCATATATAGACTCAATTCAAGGCTATGCATCAAGTATTCCGTTCTTAAAATGACTGTACTTTTATACCAATGAAGTGTTTTTTTTTTTAAT
Source organism: Trichechus manatus latirostris (assembly GCF_000243295.1). NCBI lineage: Eukaryota > Metazoa > Chordata > Mammalia > Sirenia > Trichechidae > Trichechus > Trichechus manatus. The sequence continues at coordinate 1,483,452 of NW_004443948.1, read as the reverse complement.
CTGATTCAACTCCAGAAATATGTATTGAATACTATTGTATGAATAACACGGCACTATGTATTGTTTGGGGCTCTGGTGGTGCAGTGGTTCAGAGTTCATCTGCTAACCAAACGGTCAGCAGTTGGAATCCACCAGCCACTCCTTGGAAACCCTATGGGGCAGTTCTACTCTGTCCTATAGGGTGGCTATGAGTCAGAATCAACTCAGTGGCAACAGGTTTGGTTTTTGGTACATATTGTTTATGTGTGGGAGGCATAATAATAATTAAAACTGCTTGCTGCTCTCAATAAGCTTATAATTACTTCAATATTTAACCAATTAAATAAAATGTGTGCAGAAAAAATGTACAGGAATAAAAAAAAAGCTGATTATTTCCACCTTGGGAATTGAGGAAGATTGTATTGAAGAGGTGGGATTTGACATGAATAAAGGAATTAATAGATGCAAAGAGAAGAAGGTTATTAAAGACTGAGGGGCAAAAACAAGCAGAGAGCTTGGGAAGGTAATTGTCTCTGTAGTCATACCCTCTCGGCTGAAGCATAGGAGAGTGGAAAGATGAACGGGCTGGAAAGGTGCGTTGAGGTCTGTAGTATTTCATGAGGATTCAGTTTGGCTGAAGAGGACAAACTCAGACTCATCTATATCCCCAATATATTTAGCCAAGTACTTAATGGAAGTGAAGAGTATACAGGCACAAGAGCAAATGCAGCATATCTTGGCTAAGCTTCTCTCTGACTTATGGATTCACAGAGCAACAACCTCAGGTGAGTCTTTCCTGTGCAGCAAGGATCCTGCCAGAGTAGGAAACACAGACTAACTTTGCTGCACCACTGCCCTTTAATATTCAGTTCCATATCATCCGTTCTGGAAACGTTGCACCAAGTACTTGTGGTCTTCTGGTTAGGGAAATGTTTACAAATATTGAACCCTTTTAGTTCCCAAACCAATAAAGCACCAGCCATACCAAATGGGCAGAGGAGAAGAGAATGCAAAGCAGAGTTGAGGTCCAGGAGTTCTTGAACAGCATCTGCTTCCAGCTTTTCCCTGAGACAAAAGCACATGTCCTTGCAGAGCCTGCCATGACATTTCTTGCATGTCAGGCATGCATGGGCTTTTTTCTTCATTTTATAGGTAATGGAAGGCACCCTGCTGGCACAGTGGTTAAGTTCTTGGCTGCTAACTGAAAGGTTGGCGGTTTGAACCTGCCACTGGCTCCGCAGGAGAAAAGACATGGAGATCTGCTCCCATAAAGATTACAGCCTAGGAAACCCTATGTGGCAGTTCAGCTCTGTCTTATAGGGTCGTTATAAGCCAGAATTGACTCAACAACATAGGTAATGGTGCTTGAGTATGTTACAGATGATTTGGGGTGGGGTGGACAGAATGGCATGTAAATGAGTTTGTAGAGTGACATGATCTGCCCTATGATTTAGGAAAATAAAGCTGCAAGGGAGATTAGTTAACAAACGAACAGTAACCCAAACATGACATAATAAAAATCTGAACCAAACCTGAGGAAGGAGACAAGTTGACATTTCAGAGATTAAAACCAGAATGTACAAACTGACCAAGTATTAAAAAGCATGGGGGGGAGGGAGGCTGTCTTTGAAGTTCACTCAAACATAAAAATAACTTAAACAAGAGTGAATTAAAGAATAATGAAGCCATTGATGAGAAGCAGGAAGCAGGCAGAACACATGGTAAGATAATGTGGACCATTTTAGAACTGACAAAAATGAGGCATGCAAAGTAGACATTTGACAATTAAGGTCTGATTCTCAGGAAAGAGCTTAAATATGAGCTGTGTATTTGAGAGTCATGAGAGTTGAAGAGTGAGGGAGCGGATATAGAGTATGGGAAGAAAAGAAATGGAGAGGTGGCGAAGATGACATCTTGGGAACTGCCACAGGAGCCCTGATGGTGCAATGATTAAGTGCTCAGCTGCTAACTGAAAGGTCGGTGGTTTGAACATACCAGAGGCTGTGCTCTGCAGGAGAAAAGACCTGGCGATCTGCTTCCGTAAAGACTGCAGGCTAGGAAACCCCAGTTTTACTCTATCATGTAGAATGAGTCGGAATCAACTCCAGGGCAATGGGTTTGGGTTTTTGTTTTTTTGTTTTTGTTTTTGTTTTTTTTTTGGTATTATTTGGAATTTGTTCAGCAACAGATAGCAGCTGAACCTAGGAAAGGAGCCAGCTTTGGAATCACAACTCAGACTTTAACTAGGAAATAGTAGGATGCAGGAGTCACTTATGAAATGTTATTCTCTCTTTGCCCCTTCTCATAGTCTCCCCAAGAAATGGAAGCTTCATGAGGATAGAAACTGCAACTCTTCATTTTTGTGTATTTTGTTCATTGATACATTGTTGATATATCTCCTCAGTGCTTGGAATGGAGTGGGTTTTAAATACATGTCACTTGCATGAATATCCAGTCAGTTGTCGTGTCCTGATGATTCCACCAGCACAAACTCTCTCATATTTCCGTAGCATCCTGTCTGCATTCACTTACATTACTAATTCCAGGTTCTTACTAGGTTTCACCTGGACTATTAAAATAACCACTAGCCTGGAGTTGCTCCGCATCTCATCTGTTTTATAAAATAGCATAAGTGCAAGTGTTTCACTGTGGCTTATAAAGCTGTTCATGAACTGGTCCATGCCCACCTGCCATTTAGTACCTTTCCATGTTACACTCTATAAATACAATTTATAGAATGTATGTAATCCTGCATACACCCCCCCACAGTTCCATACTTTTTAAACTTTATTTCCTCTATTTCCACTTACGGGAAATTTTACTTTTTCCCTTCTTCACCTGGTGCACTGCTCATCTCAGAAATTAGTTCATGAGTCACCTTCTCCAGGAAGTTTCCCATTTCCCGACTGAAGTAAGCAAACCCCCTTGTATTCCCATAGGAATCTATTTATAGCTCTTTCCACTTGTCATGACTCCTCAAAGGCAAGGAACTAGTCATATCCATGCCAGCTGAACTGTGATGAAATTGTTGCCATATTAATCTTACTGATATGCAGTTTTGGTCATGTCGATTACCTACTCTAAAATCTGTATGGCTCCCCAGCATATACAGAAAAAACACCAAACTTCTCAGCCTGGAAATTAAGGCCCTTTGCAAGTTGGCTTCACATAAATCTCCAAATATAATCCCTTTTAGTCTTTATCCTGAAGCCAAATTTAACCCTTTCCTGTTCTCAATGACTTGGTCTTTGAAAATTTAGTGACCTTCACCGTAAATGCACTTTCTCTATATTTATGTGTCCAAATTTCTTCCATTCTTTAATGCCCAGATTAAATGCCAGTACCATCATTAATTTTTCTCTGATTACTCTCAGCTGGAAGTATTTGTGATTTCATCTGAACCCCCTTAGCACTACATTACTGGTATCTTCCTTAGAGTGCTCTTCTATTCTAATTTATATTATAATGGTGTTTTATATGCATTTAATCTTCCCTACTGTAGTGCAAGTTCCTTGAGGGCATGATCCCAGCATGACCCACATTTGTCTTCCTCATAGCTACTAGCTTGTGCCTCGTCCAAATAGGCACTGTAGGAAGAAGGAAGAGCTGAGCAGAAGGATTCAAATACTAGAGACTTCACAGTGTCTTAGTTTCCACAACTCCCATTACAAAATACCACAAAATAGGTGGCTTTAAAGAACAGAAATTAATTTCTCACAGTTCTGGAGTCTTAAAGGCTAAATCAGCATGTTGGTTGTATCAGTTCCTTGTGTGAGCCTCTCTCCTAGTTTATAGTTTTAGGCTGTAATCTTGGCATTCTTCTGCTACTTATAGATGCATCTGCCTCTGTTGTCACATGGCGTCTCCTCCTGTCTGTCTCTCCCTGTCTATTTTCCCTTTTTATAAAACACCACTCAGAAGGGATTAGACTTAGGACCCACCCTACTCAGGTATAACCCCATTAACACAACAAAAGAAAAACCCCATTTCCAAACATGGTCACATTCACAGGTACAGGGGTTGGGACATCAGCATACTTTCTGGAGGATACATTTCTATCCATAACACACCGAATTAGATCAGAATACAGAAGCTACTCTAGTTGGTAGTTGAGGGGTTTGGTATCTTTTAAGAGACAATTTAGAGTGAAAAACAGAGGACAGAGTTTGGATTGCAAGTGTTTAAGAGGTAGATAGCTACTTACTCGGTGGCAGGGACGGTGCTAATTGTGTTTGTGTATTGTTTAGTGCAATCTTCATTTAAGGGGGAAAAAAAACTACAAGGTAGAAACCATTATTTTCGCAGTTTTTCAAGGGAGGAAACTGAAGCAAGGATATTAAGTAACATGCTGAAGTTCATTCAGGTGTTGCTGAATCATGATTTGAACTCAAGTAATCTGACAGTGGTGCCCACATTCTTAACCAGTACTTTCTCTGTATTGTAGGGAAGGAGAATATGGATTAGTAATTTAATGTCAAAGAAGGCTGATCTTTTAAGGGCTGAAGAAATGGTAAGAGGCAATGGAATCGAGACAGCCGTAGTCTTGTGAAGGAATAGGACAACCCATTTCTCTCAACACTGGGAGGGAAGGAGGAAAGTAGGGTTGAAGCTATAAATTCACTTTGCCTGAAACAGGTTGTGAACTGAATTGGATAAGGATTAAGGAGTTGCTAAACCATGGAGTATCCCTGGGTGGCGTAAACAGTTAATGAGCTAGGCTGCTAACCAAAAGATTGGAGCTACAAGTTCACTCAAGGGACCTCAGAAGAAAGGCATGGTGATCTACTTCTAAAAAATCAGTCATCCAAAACCCTACGGAGCACAGTTCTACTCTGACACACTTCTGGATGCTGTGAGTCAAAATCTACTCCACAGCAACAGGTTACCGGTTAAACCATGGGGTAAAAATGTGATGTGCACTCTCAAACTGGTAATGCTATTTTTCATCTTTGTGCACCTACATAAAATATCTGCAACCCTGTAGTGAGTTTCAGTAAGAAAATAAAGAACCACCAAGAAACAAAGAAAATTAATATAGACCTTTCAATATATCTTCTCTTAAACTGTATGTTAATAAATGTTCTAAGGTATTCAGGTTCTTTGGAAATTCTGGAAACTCAGTTTTGATACAATTGTTGTGGCCCTTTTTTGCAAAATCCTTAGTGTTATTTATTCACTTGTTTTTGTTTCTTTCATTCCAGTTTTTTTTTTTTTTTTTTTTTTTTTACTAGTTCTGGTTAATGATTCAGAGAAATGGTACTAATGATCACAACTGCTGTGTATTTCTATTTAAGTATATTTGAAATTATTTTATCTGTTCTCATGTGTTTAATTTTTCTGTAAGATTAGTCTCTGTACTTGCTTGATAAGCGTTCCTTATAGTCATTGTACAGTAACCTCTTTATTCTAGGTCCACCTCTACCAAGAAAAGGGAAGGACAGTTCATAAAATGAGAGGAAGTGTGAGCGTACCTTACTACTCCTTGTCAAGAAGGGGTGTGGAGTTCCCTTAAATACTGTCAGCCAGTGTCTCCTCTAGCTCAGTATCTGCAGCTATGTGGTCTGGCACATTTAGAATTCTTAGGGGAAATCTATTGATGAGTAGATATTGTTCTAGTTTATGTTTCTCTAGTTTCTTAGAGTAAGCACAGTAGGCACAGTAAGAGAAAAAAAATTTAAAGCTTGGGATTTAAAGTGGCAATGTTTGAAGATGGGAAATAGTTTCTTATATAGAAATCTTTCATACCCTAGTCAACCTAGCTTACCTAGTTTCTCATTCAAAAATTTATACACAAATTGTTCCATGGCATTGGCTGCAATACCACATTGTATCAGCAGTCTCCCTCCTTCCCTTTCTACCTTGGGTTCACCTTGTCCATTTGTCCACTTTTCCTGTCCCCTCCCTCCTTCTTGTATTTGTTCCTGGGAAGTGTTGCCTATTTGATCTTGTATACCTGATTGATCTAAGAATCCCATTTCTCATGTGTGTTATTGTTTGTCTCTGGAGCCCTGGTGGCGCAGTGGTTAAAGAATTTGGCTGCTAACCAAAAGGTAGGCAGTTTGAATCCACCAGCCACTCCTTAGAAACCCTATAGGGCAGTTTTACTTTGTCCTATAGGGTGGCTATGAGTCGAAGTAGACTCCATGGCAATGGTTTTTATAGGGCTACCTAATCTTTGGCTGAAAGGTGAACTTTGGGAGTGGCTTCAGGTCTGAGTTAGAAAGGTGTCTGGGGGCCATAGTCTTGGGGGTTCCTCCAGACTCTGTCAGACCAGTAAGTCTGGTCTTTTTTGTGGATTTGATCATTTGTTCTGCATTTTTCTACTGCTCTCTCTGGCATAACTGACCATTCTTGATAGGTACTCTCTCACTCTCCCATTAGGCTCAAGTCACTGTCAAGACATTAAACAAAAAACACTGTATGACAGCTTTTGTTCATATCTAGCACAAACGTTTTATTTCTTCTAATTGCAAAAAGCTGGTTCATTGACATATATGCCACTTTTAGGAATTCTCTTAACTTCAGTAATCTTGGCACTATCTAGATGTTGGTTTTGATTGCCAGTCTACAATACTGAAGGGAAATTACAAAAGAAAAAATTAATGAGTGTGCATATTTCCAAAATTTGTTCTACAATTGTGTTTTAAATCGAATGACTCATCCTCTGGCACAGGCTATTCACTTTATAGTCATTCATTTGAATGGCTTAGTTTCTGTCTCCTGAAGACTGTGGTTAGTATCATCCTGAATGAATGAGACATCAAGTTACCTCAAATCATAAATAAAACAAATAGAATAACTTAATATTTGACCCTGAAGAAAAGATATGTTATCTCACTTTGCACTGGCCATATTTCTTAAAGGGAATTACTCAGAAACTCCATTTTAAACACAGTAAGAAGCTAGGATGGTTCTGCATGGAATGGTTGTGTGAGAAAGCAATTTAATCAAGCAAATACATCTTAAGAAAATCTATGCCCCTCCCAAATATTTTATCACTTTCTTTTCCAGTCTTTTCACTCCATAAACATGGTACCAACCCTTATTCTTTTTTACTTTATACTTTAATTTAAAGATAATTGAAATTATAATTTGAAGATGATTTAAAGATAATTTATAATTTAAAGATTTCTGGTGCTAAATAGGAGTTGTGCCATGGAATATTCTGTTTATTCCTGAAATCAATATTTGTTATTAATTTCAAGTCTTCGCAAGTGTAAAGACTTTATGGGTAAATCATATATAAATCATCTTTTAAGAGCTAAATTGTGACCCTCTGACCCCGCTGTTTTGCTTGTTTTGTCATCTAATTTAATCTTAAGTTTTAAAGAAATAATTTTTATTGCCCACTTATAATTTCTTCATGGCCATTATTTTAGACAGGATCCATAGACAAGATAATAACTTAATAAAAATATAGATTTTTTTCCTCACATTATATAATTGTTTCATCTGTATGTTTCATGCATATATTTCTGCAACTCTTTCTAACACCAGTCTTACCTCACAAAATAAAGCCTTGGGAGTAATAACTGTTAAATGGCAGTGTTATCTCAGAACATTCTAATAGCAGCAAGTGGGAACAGGAAAGATTTCTATATAAGCTCACATGTCTCAATTCCCGCATGACAGGTGTCTCTTTGGTGAAGTCTTCTAGACAGTAGGATGGCAGGATATCACACCTTGCAGTGAATGAGTCTTTCTCAGAGGGGCCTTGCTTATCTGCCTCTTTCTCTGATTTCCTAGTAGACTCTAATTTTCACTCACCATGTGAACTGACAGGAAGGATTTATTCAGAGATATAGTTTACCTCACTTTCAATAGTACAGGCTTCTATGTGTGGGTTTCTGTAACATGTTACACCAACATAGAACTAAATTACATTCTATAAGGCTTTGAAGGATGCAGGTTGGGGACGGGGGCTCATTATATGATTTTATTCATCCTGGGTATCAGAACTTAACTATAACAGTCAGATAGAGTTTATTTGGACCACTTAGTATGTTATAGATATCATTATATATAGCACAAGATCCCTGGTGGCGCAGTGGTTAAGTGCCTGGCTGCTAACCCACCAGCTGCTCTGTGGGAGAAAGGTGTGGCAGTCTGCTTCCATAAAGATTACAGTCTTGGAAACACTATGAGGCCATTCTAGTCTGTGCTGTAGGGTCGCTATGAGTTGGAATCAACTTGCTGACAGTGGATTTGTTTTTTTTTTTTTCGGTTTTCTATACATAGTACTATGTATATTAAATACCAGGGTTTATCAATATAGCAAAAGGATTTATGAAAGTGAGTTGACATATATACTCATATATAAAATTTTCAGCAAGATTTTCTCCTGTTGCTCGGGAATTGGTAACTAGGAACAAAAATTCATCAAATATAGGACATTGATAAGAGAACTGGAAACAGTTGGGGCCAGGCACCTCTTAAGGGATTTTTAAGAGGTACAAAGTGGATTCCTGCAGTGTGAAAATCTGCAGAGTCCTCTGAAAATCTCATGAGTTCCCAGGGAGAGCGAGCACTCAATTTCAAAGGTCAGTAGAGCCAAGAAAACGGCACGCAACAGAAACACTGCAATTGTGTGCATAATTAAGTATAAGCTTTTACATTTTACCACAATCTCTCCATACTGCCCCAACATCAGAAGAGGGATGAAAAAGCTGACTTTGTTCTCTTTCACCAAGGAAATTGCTGTCTGAAACTGGCATACACTGGACATTAACAACTGAAAGTTATCGGAAAGCTACAAGATCTTGCAGAGATGTCATCAAAGGACAGGAAAAGGAGGTTCAACAGATCAGAGGGGCTCTGTTCTCTGTATTCCACTTTTTAGAAACATTCTGTTTGTCTGGTCTGCTTTGGGGTATCTGCATCTTGTTTGAGGGCCCATTGTCATGACACATTTTGGCCTTTGGCTGGGAATCCCCAAGAATGGCCAAGTAACGCAGAAGCTCTTCTTCTCTAACCTGAGAATGCTGCGTTCTGAGTGTAGAACAGGATGGGGAAACTAACTGTTTGTATCAAAAGAGTCATTTCCTGCTTAGAGGAGACAGAAAAACAAAGGTCTTATTGCACAGAAGTAACACCACTAAATTTCTGTATGACACCACACTACGCCCCATCCCACTACCGCAACCACAGTACCATTACTTAAGTAATTTCCAATGTCATCTGTATTACAGCTTACAACTCTCATGTGTTCTAGGCATTGTGATGGTGTGTGCATATGATCTGTGTGTGTGTGTGTGTGTGTGTCTGCAAGTTTGTGTGTCTGCGTTTGGTTTCTCTAAGAACTGGTCCCAATGGATGCTTAAACGTCCCATTGTCACAGAGGTGGACATTAACTAGGGTAGACATACATTGCTTAAGTGTCTGGAAAATCTAAATATAGCTCAAGGCAATCTTGGCTCTCACCATTATCCCAGAATGGCTTCAAAGATGCAATGTGCCTCAGCTTGAATTCTTCCAGAAGTAGACTTTGAGATGAGAATTTGAGAACAAGTTGTTTGTTTGGGAAATGATCCCAGGAAACACAGGGAAGGTAGTATGAAAATGAAACTAGGAAAGGAAGATAACTGATGAAGGCTGAGCTAGTGCTCAAGTTGCCTGTGAGAAACTGGCATTGAATCCTGATGCATGGGAGGCAGCATAGAGCATTTGCCTCAGAGTTATCCTGCCTAAAGGAAGAGGAAGCTGGGTCTTTTACGCATTAGGTTCTCATGAGTCATCATTTGAGGGCAGTTCTGGGGATGAGAGGTAATTGAAGGCACACTGATTCTTTTTTTTTTTTTTTTAATTGTTGTAGTTTAAGGGAAGTTTACATTTCAGGTTAGTTTCTCATACAAAAATTTATACATACATTGTTATGTGACCCAAATTTCTCTCCCTATACTGTGACAGCACACTCCTCCTTTCCACCCCTGATTTCCCATGTCCATTCAACCAGCTCCTAACCCTCTGTGCCTTCTCATCTCACCTCTGGACAGAAGCTACCATTTAGTCTCATGTATCAACTTGAACTAAGAAGCACACTCTTCACGAGTATCATTTTATGTCCCACGGTTCAGTCCAGTCCCTGTCTGAAGAGTTGGCCTTGGAAATTGTTTTAGTTCTGGGTTGACAAAGAGTCCAGGGGCTATGCTTTCTGGGGTTCCTCCAGTCTCAGTCAGACCATTAAGTCTGGTCTTTTTACTAGAATTTGAGTTCTGCACCCCACTTCTCTCATGCTCCATCGGGGACTCTCTGTTGTGTTCCCTGCCAGGGCGATCATTGGTGGTAGCTGGACACCATCTAGTTCTTCTGGTCTCAAGATGATATAGTCTCTGGTTTATGTCCTTTCTGTCTTTTTTTTCCTGTCTTTTTATGTGCCTTGTGTCTTTGGTGTTCTTCATTCTCCTTTACCCCAGGTGGTTGGGACCAATTGATGCATCTTAGATGGCCACTTGCAAGCTTTTAGGACCCCAGATGCCACTCACTAAAGTAGGATGCAGAACACTTTCTTAATAAGCTTTGTTATGCCAATTGACTTATATGTTCCCTGAAACCATTGTCCCCAGACCCTCACCCCTGCTACTCTGTCCCTTGAAGTGTTTGATTATATTCAGGAAACTTCTTAGCTTTGGTTTAGTCCAGTTGTGCCAACTTCCCCTGTAGTGTGTGCTGTTCTTCCCTTCACCTAAGATAATTCTTGACTACTATCTAGTTAGTGACTAACCCTCACCTTCCCTCCCCACCCTTGTAACCATCAAAGAATGTTTTCTTCTGTGTTTAAACCTTTTATTGAGTTCTTATAATAGTGGTCTTATACAATATTTTTCCTTCTGTGACTGACTAATTCACTCAGCATAATGCCCTCCAGATTACTCCATGTTATAAGATGTTTCACAGCTTCATTGTTGTTCTTTATAGTTGCGTAGTATTCAATTGTGTGAATATACCATAATTTGTTTATCCATTCGTCCGTCGATGGGCACCTAGGTTGTTTCCATCATTTTGCTATCGTGAACAGTGCTGCAATGAACATGGATGTGCATATATCTATTTGGGCACACTGATTCTTAAGATGTCCAACCTGAAGACCTTGGAAAGAACTGACACCAATCACCAAAAAGAAAGGAGTCGGTCAAATAGATTCAGATTCTGGTGGCTTGAAATTAGAAATTTGCAATAGTAAATTCTTAAGGGATACTGTTGAGACACCAACAAAATCTGGCATTAGTTATTCTGGATGGGCTGGAGTACTTCAAATCATTCAGTGGTTAACTAAAGTGATGACAGGTTCCATATATGTTTGGGGAAACATGGGATATCAGATAGTAATTTATAAACAAAAAATCAACTCTAGTAATGGGACGACCACTTGTCTGTCAGTTTGTCATACTGTGATGGCTTGTGCGTTGCTGTGATGCTAGAAGCTATGCCACTGCTATTTCTAATACCATCAAGGTCACCCGTGGTGGATAAGTTTCAGTGGCGATTTCAGACTAAGACAGACTAGGAAGAGGGACCTGGCAATCTACTTCTAAAAAAAGTGGCCAGTGAAAACGTGCTGAATAGGAGAGGAACATTGTTTGATATAGTGTTGGAAGATGAGCCCCAGAAAGGTTGGATTCAAGCCTTGATTTGCAATATTGAAGATTCAATGGGTGGAATATTGAATGACACAGGAAGCATCAAAAGAAGATGGAAAGAATACACAGAGTCACCATACCAAAAATAATTGATCAACATACAACCATTTCAGGAGGTAGCATATGATCAAGAACCGATGATACTGAAGGAAGAAGTCCAAACTGTGCTGAAGGTATCGGTGAAAAACAAGGCTCCAGGAATTGACAGAACACCAATTGAGATGTTTCAACAAACGGATACAGTGCTGGACGTGCTCACTTGTCTATGCCAAAAAGATTGGAAGATATCTTACTGGCCAACCGACTAGAAGAGATCCATATACATGCACATTCTAAAGATATGTGATCCAAAAGAATGCAGAAGTTATTGAACAATATCATTAATATCACATGCAAGTAAAATTTTGCTGAAGATCATTCAAAAACCGTTGCAGCAGTACATCAACAGGGAACTTCCAGAAATTCAAGCCGTATTCAAAAGAGGACTTGGAATGAGGGATATCATTGCTAAAGTCAGATGGATCCTGGCTGAAAGCAGAGAAAACGAGAAAGATGTTTACCTGTGTTTTATTAACTACGCAAAGGCATTCAACTGGGTAGATCATAACAAATTATGGATAACACTGCAAAGAATGGGAATTCCAGAAAACTTAATTGTGCTCATCCAGAACCTTTACATAGACCAAGAGGCAGTCGTTCAAATACAACAAGGGGATACTGCGTGGTTTAAAATCAGGAAAGGTGTATGTCAGAGTTGTATCCTTTCACCATACTTATTCAATCAATATGCTGAGCAAATAATTCAAGAAGCTGGACTATATGAAGAAGAACATGGCATTAGGATTGGAGAAAGACTCATTAACAACCTGCATTATGCAGATGACACAAGCTTGCTTGCTGAAAGTGAAAAGGACTTGAAGCCCTTACTGATGAAGATGAAAAACTGCAGCCTTCAGTATGGATTACACTTCAACATAAAGGAAATAAAAATTCTCACAACTGGATCAATAAGCAACATCATGATAAACTGAGAAAATATCGAAGTTGTCAAGGATTTCATTTTACTTGGATCCACAATCAACACCCATGGAAGCAGCAATCAAGAAATCAAAGGAAGAATTGCATTGGGCAAGTCTGTTGTGAAAGATCTCTTTAAAGTTAAAAAAGCGAAGATGTCACTTCAAGGATTCAGGTGTGTCTGACCCAAGCCATAGTATTTTCAATTGCCTCATTTGCGTTCGAAAGCTGGACAAGGAATAAGAAAGCTCAAAGAAGAATTGATGCCTTTGAATTATGATGTTGGCAAAGAATATTGAATATACCATGGACTGCCAGAAAAATGAGCAAATCTGTCTTGGAAGAAGTATAGCCAGAATGCTCCTTAGAAGCAAGGATGGGGAGACTTCATTTTATGTACTTCGTATACATACTTTAGACAAGTTATCTGGAGGGGCCAGTCCCTGGAGAAGGACATCACGCTTGGTAAAGTAGAGGGTCAGTGAAAAAGAGGAATACCCTTAATGAGATGGATTAATCCAGTGGCTGCAACAATGGGCTCAAACATAGCAATGATTGTGAGGATTGCGCAGGACCAGGTAGTGTTAAGTTCTGTTGTTCATAGGGTCCCTATGAGTGGGAACTGACCCAATGCTCTTAACAAAAACAATAGTAATGGGAAATTTTTCAATCACTATAAGGGCAGGCTCTGCATCCTTCATTTATATTGCTTTAGCCCTTATGCTGTACACAATGCTGAGCATTTAATAGACACACAAACTCTTGTAGAATTATATCTGTTTATGATATCTACTTTAATAATTTACACTAAGGAAATAATACGAAAATGTGCAAATGAACATGTAAAGAGATATTTATCACAGTATTTATTTAGAAAGAACTCTAGAATTATAATAAGGAGAGCAGTATGCCTAACTGATGGAGTCCCTGGATGGCAAATCGGTTATGTGCACAGCTATGGGTTGGCAGTTCAAACTCACTCAGGTGCCTAGAAAGAAAGACCTGGTGATCTACTTCCAAAAGTTCACAGCCATGAAAACCCTATGAAATGCAGTTTTACTCTGCAATTCATGAGATTGCCATGAGTCAGAATTGACTCAATGGCAACTTAGGCTTTTTTTGTTTCTTTTTTTTTTTTTTCAGTGGGGAGAGGGAGGGATAAAAGGCTACTTAGGATTGTTGTTTTATTAAGTGAAATTAAAAAAACAAAACTTCTCTCTTAAGTGTCCTTCCACAAGCCACCTAAATGGTTCTTCATCCCTATTCCAGTAAAATAATAGATAGGGGAAGAATATGGGATTACGTGATAGTTACTTTTTTTAAAAAATGTTAGTATACACTTTTTTTATCTGTAAAATTGAAGCAGAAATTATCTAACTATTTATATTACTATCAGCATTGGGAGGTGTGAGTGGAGAAATTCAAATGAAAGTAGTGTTGAACAGGAATGGAAGCAGCACAGATTGGTATCTGCATGGTTTTAGTTAAGCTTCTTAATATTTTTAATTATGAGTTTCCTTTTCTGTGAAAGCAGGACAATAATTCCAGATTTTTCAATCAATTATTGTTAAAATTAAATACAATAAGGTATGAGTCTGATATACAAAGTGATCAGTAATTGAGCTCTATGTAGGATGTGTGTATATAGATATATACGTTTGTAAAAGTAAGTATATACTTACTTATACTTGAGTAAGTGTGAATATATATATATATATTTACACACATACACATATATGAACAGTCTTTGGATGGTGCAAACAATTACCTGCTTGACTACTAACCTGAAGGTTGATGGTTCAAAGACACCCAGAGATGCTTTGAAAGTAAGGCTGGGCGATCTGCTTCCAGAAAGTCATAACCTTGAAAACTCTATGTATTGCAGTTCTACTCTGCACACTTGAGGTCACCGTAAGTCAGAATCGACTGGGTGGCAAATAACAACAACAATATCAGCTAGGTGAAAGGTTGATGGAGCTCTGGTGGCACAGTGGTTAAGAGCTTTGCTGCTAACCAAAAGGTCAACAGTTTGAATCCACCAGTTGCTCCTTGGAAACCCTATAGGGCAGCTTTACTTTGTTCTCTAGGGTTGCTATGAGTAGGAATTGACTCGACAGCAACGAGTGTGGCTTTTGGAGCCCTGGTGGTCAGTGGTTTAAATCTACCAGCTGCTCTTTGGAAATCCTATCCTATGGGGCAGTCCTACTCTGTCCTATAGGGTTGCTATGAGTTGTAATCGACTTGACAGCAATGGGTTTGGTTTTTGGTTTGGTGGAAGACAGAAAGTTCGAACCCACCCAGAGGTGCCTCTGAAGGCAGGTCTGGCCATCTGCTGCTAAAGATCACAATATTGAAAACCCTATGGTGCAATTCTATTCTGTACACATGGGGTCCCCATGAGTGGGAATCAACTCAAAGGCAACCAGAAATATCAACATACATATATATGTGTGTGTATGTATATGTATATGATAGTATATATATTCGATAGTGTGTATACGTATAAATATGTCTTCCTATGTTGGGTGTTTGAAAGTTAGTACAGTTAGATTTTATTATTTTATCAGTTTTCTTCCTCTAAATATCAACTATGGGTATATAATTTTCTCACTGGTGTAGGTTTTCTGATGATTCATATAGTTTAAATAATTAATGTTCAAATTTCATAAAATATTTTACCCATCATTTTTTTTATAGTTTTATTTTCATATTAAAAATTCTAAGTATAATTTCTCCTCTCTATTGCATGCCCTCCATCTATATTTGGATTAAAGATGTGTTGATTTAAAATTCGAAAGTCACCGGAAGGTCTGTATTAAGTGTTCAGATGCCGGTTTTTGCAGCAGCCACCCTCGGGGTAGTTTGTCATTGATGTTATTAGTTGTTTCCTTACATTAACAGTGGTAGCTTGCAATTTGTAGTCCGTAAGGGCCTTTTAATTTGTCTTCAAAAAGTGACTTTGAACATACATTGTTAAATTATAGACGTTACCTGAATAAATTCTTTGGTTGCATGTTTCCTTTACACAATCACTTGATTGCTTCCTGTAAAACCCTGCTTATTTTCATGGAATGCGTTGGTCAATTTTTCTCACAATACTCCTTCTGTGGCTGTAGAACTTGTAGATGCTTCTCTCATTATAAGCTTAATTGCCAGGAGTTGGATAACAAAGGTGTGATCATTTCTTATTCAAAGTTTGTGTTTCATTTGATTTTTTTCTTATCTGATTTCATAACCCACCATTTCCCTAGAAAGTCCCTGCGAATAACCTAAAGCACTTCCCCACCTGGGTGCTATATATATGGACTACAAATGTTAATGGAATTCTCATTCCACATGAACCTATTTGTAAAATTTATACTTTGTTTAGAACTCAGCATCTAGTCTTAGGGATTCTAATTTCAAGATCCCCTTTCAGAGGATTAAACTAATCCATTAGAATTCAAAATCAGTTTAACTTAGTCAGTTATTCTTAATGTTAACAAAGAATAAAGAGTAACATACTTTAGTCATCCAGGAAAGCAAGGTATATACACACGTCTACAAAAATACATATGAAAACCAACTGTGAGTCTCTTTAGAATGCAACAGGGGTAGGGAAACCCAGTCTGATTTCAAGAATGGACTGGCAAGCTTCTCAAACCTCAAGTTTGCTTTGCCTCTAGCATTTTTCCCTCCCTTTTTTTTTTGCTAGGTGGATTTTGAAGGAAATTTAACTTGAAAAGCATGTTTCTAAAGCTAAACCACAGACTGTGCAATGTGAATAATAATGATCCTTGACTTACTGTTTTTCAATTCCTGAAGAAAACTGATAGACCAGGGCAGTTACAGGTTGTAATGCCTATATAATAGTTTCATGCCGAGTTTTTCTTTTTTTTTTTTCCAAGAACTAGTTTTAAAGATTACAAAAGAATATGTGGAACACAGAAGAAAAGTGTCCAAAATCATTCAAGGTCAAATAATCATTTTAACCACCTATTAATTCTGGTAAACAATGTACACTGCTTTGTTTATTTTTTAATAACTTTATTGGGATATATTTTACAGTTCATGAAATGATGAAATGTACCCATTTCAAGTGTACAATTCAATAATTTGCAGTAACTGTACTAAGTGATGCGACCGTCACCATAAATCGGTTTTAGAACATTTTCATCCCCCTAGTAAGTAATGATGATGAAACCATCAGTGCATTTTTAACTGTTTGTTTTTAATTCTAATTTAACAGCCATTATATTGAATTTAGTTCTACATAAATTAAACTGAACACCAAATGACTTAAGATTAGTTTATAAGCTTTCCACACTTTAGACTCTTACAGTGTCTTCTCTGTAAAACTGAAGTCTACGCAGCTGTATTTGAGAATTCTTGTTCTGTGTCGGCTAATGGCAATTTTTTGTTAGCTCTTGGGGTAAGGAGTTAGAAATGCAGCAACCTAAATACACACATTGAAATGAAAGCCAAAGTTTTAAAAGAAACGAGCAAGACTATACATGTAACCCCATAATTTTCTTTTTAGTTTCACTTATGCAGTCCAAAAATGGAACAACTTAAGGGTGTTTTTTTCTAATGTGCTAAAATTTTTATGGTGTGTGTAAAAATTAATCAGCTCCAGTTCTCAAAATTCTAAGATTGGTTATGTGAAGTTTACATAAATGCAGAAATATGTATTGATACATTTTCCTTCTGTAGATGGGCTTGGGAACTAGAAATGCTCCAAAAATCATGGTTAGCTAAAAAAAGTCATTTGACAAAAAATCTTCAGATAAATTAATCCTGTGCCACAAGCACCATGGAAATTAAGCAGCAGGTAGTCTGCCTCTGCATTTTCCCTTGTGTTTTTTATTTAGCTCTGAAGAATTTTTTTTTTTTTTTTTGTGGGGGATAAAGTTATTTATTGCAGCTAAATGTTTGCATATCTTAAGTGTTATGGAGAGAAGAAGGAAATTTATTTGGGACACAAAAAGAGGTTGGGAAGTTATCAGTAAATGCAAGCATAGACAATGCAGATTTCACAGGCAAAAACAGAAATTTTGCAGGCATGATTTCTTTTGAAAACTCTGTTAAGTCTCTGTTGGTGTGCTTTTTGTTAGTACAAATATGCAAACACATTCAAATTAGCATATTTCCCACCTGCATACTTCAGACAGCTTGACTAGAAAAAATTTAATAAACTCAACCTCTTTTTTTAGTGCCTAGTTTGTTAAATTTTAATCAGAATTTGATAATGAGGTTGGAATGCATGCTTAAGGATGTCAAGGGAATATAAGGATTCATATTGTAATTGTTAAATGCATTTAACTTTTCCCTATTTTACTTAAAAAATTCTAGGCAATTTTTTTGTTTTAGTTAACAAATAAACACTGTTGTTCTCTAAGAGCAGACTTATAAATAAATTCTTGACATCAAGCTAATAGAGCATTAGAGCTTCTCAGAAGAATGATTCCAATGTAATCAAAACATTTTACATTCTATGTAATGACCTACCAAAATTTTTCTTTTTTCTGGAATATACTCTTGTCCCGATTTTCAAGCCAGTAAGTGTTTCTATATGTGAGTAAAGTGAATAGATAGCTCTGAGCTAATTTCCAAAATCTGATTTCCAAATGTTTGACCAGACTTCCCAGATTTCCTGTTATGGGAAGTTTAGACTTCTACCTCCTGAAAGGAAGAGATTGACCTACCTCATTTCTCAGGAGGACTCTTCATCTGCCTCCCAGATTGAGTTAGTCTCTGCTGCACTTGGGGTAGGTTTGCTAGGTATATATATGCCATATGGGCCAAGTATAGAAAGCCATACGCTAAGCAGAATTTCTCAACTTTTTATTTTCCAACTTTGTCAAAAAAAATTGCACCAGGCAATGTTAAAATAGGCAAGGATAACTTTATTCAAAAGGTATTATTACAAGAAGAGGAAGAGAATGGACTAAGGGTGGGCATGGCAGTTAAGGAACATCACAATAGGAGGAAGAATACTATTGTAATTACAGTGGGGAGAAAGAGATCAGAAAGAATCTGAGCTCCTATTCCACTGAAGCAGGGGACAGGAAGATTTTTAAGGACTGGAGTGAGCTAGTGGAAAAATACTGCAGTATTGAAGGACACTAGGGGGAAGTTAAGCAACGGGATGTGTTGATCTCAATGAGTTATCTCCTGAGTTTACTGTTAAGACTAAATGCAGCATGTTCCATCTGGGTTCTGCAAGGAACAGAGGGAGCGGAGGTAAGCGGCCTAGAGTTAGCCTGTTTTCCAGAACACAAAAGGGTGAGGGAATTTGTTAACCTTTTTTTTTTTTTTCCCCTAGATCTCAGTGACTAGGTGAAATTCAACATTGTCACTTCCATACACATGATGAATAATATTGACACATATTTCCATGATGTATGCCATTTTTAAAGGATTTTGAGGAGAAATGCTGCACTATAAAAATTCACGATTCACAAAACTCTGAAGAGTTAACTAATGGCTGCTCACTCATGCATATGATATAGATAGGCAGGCAGGCAGGTAGATAGAGATAGAGAGAATTGCCATTCCTGAGGAGTTAATTGATTTCTTTTTAATCCATCCAAGAACATATATAAAGTGAGAATGAAGTTATTATAGGACCACACTTAAATCCATACAAATGTGTGCATATTTGCACGTGTGAAATGTTTGGTAACTCAGTAAAAATGAGCCATATATTACTTGTGACACAAGCTCCAACTGATCCTACCACAATAGGGTTTGTATATAATTCAGTGAAGAACTCTGGACGGACATAAATTGGCCTTACTTTCTCCTTCTTTTCTTTTCTTACTTGGGCAAATGAAAGGATCCAGCAAGGCTGAACAAAATCGATAGTTCACGTTGGGCCTCAGCAGCACCAGCTAGGAATAGGTAACCCCAGATAAGGCTGTTAGCTTATGATTTATGGCTACCATCTAATTAAAGATGAAATCTGACTAAAATTGAAGAAGCTAATTAGCAGAGACACAGGATTATCACAGACAGTAAGCCTCTAAGTACAGAACTACCTTGCCCTTAAATACAATAATAGGTTGCAACTATGTATTACCAAAGCCACTGTAGCCTGGTTTTAAACCCTGGTGTTAGTTAAACATCAAAGGCAGTGTATCAGGGGGATCTCTGGGTTTGAAAATATGAGGCAAGGTAAAATTACAGCAAGACTGTGTGCATACCAGATGTTTCCTTAGATAGCTCATTACCTCTGTGTCAAGCAAAGGTCTGCTTGATTATTAAAAAAAAAAAAAAAAACCTTCTAGATGATATTCCATTACTGTAATTTATTCAGATGTATTTATACAGATTTTTTTTTACTTCTTTGTAAATTGAGGTAAAATTTACAGACAGTGAAATGCACATATCAAAGTATAAAATTCTGTGTACAAGACAGGGACTATTTCTATCAGCGTAGAATCTTCTCTTGTGCCCCATTATGATCTATAGTTATTTTTTGCCAGTAAAAGTTTAATTTACTTAAGACGAGTTATGTTTTGTTTAGTTTCTAAATATAACATCACACGCTGTGAATTTTTCTCCTGTTTTCTGTTCTACTGCTGGAGCACATGTACCAAACAACTCACAGAGGATAACCTTTTAGACTTGTTTTCTTGCCATTATCTGTAAAGTGGAAGCTGGGTGAATGAATGTCAGTCCTCTCCTGCGTTAAAGATGTACTTAAGTTGTGCCTCTGGACTCCTGCAGTAATTAGAGGGCAGCAAACTCTCTGTCAGCAGGTCCATGGAAAATCCCACCAGTATCCAGAGTTACTTCCATCTGCCCTGTGCCAGAATATGGCAGTTCTACCCCTAAATAACTCTGAGTCGGAAGAGATGCATTGGCTGAGCAGCATTTAAAAAACAAAACAAAACAAAACAAAATCCTTACAATATTTTTAGCCTAGTTCTGGTCTGAAATTTGCTCTGCATTTTTTCAGGCTAGATCTTGTACCATCCTCCATTTCCCTCCACCATATTTCCAGTAGTCACATTCAACAGCTGCACCTCCTCAGTGTTTACAGCCATCTGTACTAAAATACACTATATATACTAAGAAATTATAGAAGGCATTATCAGATTTTACCCAAGATTTCATATATTATTTTCAAATTTTTGGTTATCGACTTTGGTTCTGAGGTTGCTACTCTATTATTTTTATTCTGTGGAAACAACCAAATTACGACAATAAGCAGGATATATTGTACCATACAATTCTACACTTACTGGGGACTTGGGCTATTAAAATCTAATGTCTTGGCAAAGCAAATGCTGTATATATTATAGCTAGGAAAACTTACCCAAGGATAACTTGGACAGAGTTAGGATTTGCACATGTTACTACTCTCAAAGCCAAGCTGTATCTTCTGTAAATTTTAAGATATTTAGAAATTTTATAAAGTTAGGAATTTCTCAAACTACTTTTGGCTCTCCAGTAGGGACAATTGTATCCTTTCCATGTGGATTTTTTTAATATTATCTTTAGCATCTATTTTTCTAAATTTAGGTTCAGGCAGATTCTTAGACGTGTGAAGCATATATTTTCAGGAATAAAGGAAATAATATTGTATCTAAAAATAATATATCTATAATGTCTGCTTTTCTAAGGATATTCTAGAGTATTTTATATCTCACTTGCAGTTAATAAAGAAAAAGAATACCCTAGAGGTAGTTGAATTTTATTTGACTCATATTGAAACACAACGAGACCTTTCAGCAGAATCATATTATCTGGGTAAAGAAAAAATGTCAGGAGGAAAAACACATACAAACACCATATGCACATACAAGTATTTAGATAGCCAACTGTCCTTCTCATTCCCTTGTACAGTAAAACCTGTGAAAGCTGGAAACTGTGTAAGGCAGAAACCTGTCAGAGAAGAAAAACTCAAATATTTTCCACCAAAATGAGCAATAGAAAAGTGAAAAGGTGAGAAACTTGAGAGACCTGGAAAAACAAGACAGTCTTGTCAAGTTCCAGCTTTCACAGGTTTCATTGTATATCACAATGTATGCTGTCCTAGAATAGAGCTCACTAGACTCTGAAACTGTTGATATGTTGAGAGTACTCCAGGCCCTTGAAAGCACCGAAAGAGAGAATATTGTGGAACATCCCAGCAAACCCAAGAAATATTATTTTTTTCTAACATATGCTGATGCTGTAGATTTATATTACTTCTCTAGGAATCTCAGTATTTTCTGATAGATTTACTAGTAGACTGCATTTTCCAAAAGCAAGTGGTTGTTTCTGGGTGGAAACCCCAGGTTCTACTCGGTGTGACTCATATTGGCCAATAAATGAGAGACTGAGGTGAGAGAGCAGAAAGTTGCCTTATTTCATTGTACAAGGAAAGGAGTCAGCTGGAGTTGCTGCCACCAAGACTGCTCCATGAGGTCAAGGGGAAAGGTTGTTTTTTAAGGGGTTTACATGTAGGGAGCTCACACAAGTTACATCAGAAACATTCTTAATCATACTATGCAGGCACAATGGGGTTTACATATAACTTCATTCATTGCCAGGATTTTTATGGGGCAGGCCAAGCAAAGGCACTAAGATTCTACTGCCAAGCTGTAGGGCAAGACAAGCAAAGGAACTAGGACTCTGCTGCAAAGTTGCAGGGCAGGCTGAGCAAGCTACTTGAGGCAGTGGAATTTTCTGCAGCCTGGGGACCTCACATTTTCTTTTTTTGGATGTTGGTCATTCAGGACCAGTGTCCATTCTGAACTATAGCCCAGCTCAGAATTGTTTGGCATATTATCGGGGAGGGGTCAAATATTGGAAATAGACTTGAACAGTTGGCCTTTCATTGTGGCCACTGATCTACTGTTTTTTGTTTCTTTTTATTATTTGCCTATGCAGTATGATTTACAACTGACTATTCACTAAATGTTAAAAGAAAAAGATAAGAATGACTTTTATGCTCTGCTTACGTGAATGTTTCTTTAAAAGATGTTTTTTCAAGATTGCTCTAGCTATTGTCTCTATACTTCAGGGCCTAGCTGATACGCTTTTTTGAGTCCAGCTCCAGCTGGACCATGTTCTTTATGTTCAAGGACAGGGAATAATAGCTCCAATATTATCTCCTAAATCATTCTTTTCTCTTGATTGGAGATTGGAGATAACACATTGATGACTAATACCTGAACATAGTCGAGCTCCTAGATGGCAGCCATGGCAGGCTTTTTAAACTCACAGTGCTGATTTTCCGCTGGACACCATCTGGTTCTTCACCAGACTATTAAGTAAGAGCAATGTTCCCATCAATCACATTGCCAAAATGAGCAGACTCAATATACATCAACATTTTAACCTGAGGCCTTCTTAAGTGTGTAAGACGATAGAAGATAAGTTTTATTATGCCTAACACTATCTGGATGCAGAATAAGAATATTACTATTTCTTGCAATAGTAATCTAGCTCATGTATTTACTCTTGATGGTAACTAACCAAAGATATCTGGTGTTTGTAAGGGTGTTACAGTGAGTAATCAAGTAGCTTGCTGTCTAATTCTACGTATATCCTGTTTTACTTCTCCTGTGTTATTTATCTGAATGCAGCAAGAGTTATTTGCTACAGTACAGATTACATTTTATTGGGCTAATAAAAAATCTAAGGCTATTTTGTTATCTCATGTCACCTTGGCTAATAAGGTCAGAGATTGCTGTTGTGTTTCTATCCCATTTGCAACTTTGTCTGCTCTTTGTCCTGTAAACAAAAAACAAACAGACAAACCCAGTGCCGTCAAGTGGATTCTGACTCATATCAACCCTATAGGACAGAGTAGAACTGCCCCATAGGGTTTTCAAAGAGCAACTGGTGGATTCAAACTGCTGGCTTTTTTGTTAGCAGCCATAGATGTTAACCACTGTGCCACCAGGGCTCCATTTGTCCTCTAGTGATTGACAAATTTCTTAAAGATTTCTCCAATTCAACTATACCGTAAGTAAGAATTATATCTACCAACCATACCCTAAGTGTTGAATCAATGAGTTTTCTTCTGACTCTCATTTTATAATGTGGAACAATTTAACATTACCTTTCCAATATTTACTAGCATCATTACTATGAATATCTAAAAGTAATCCTAAAATTCTCAAAGTGTATTGCCGACACATTTGCTGGGAATCTAAAAAAGAGATTGCCCGTGTAAATTCACTGTCAGCTGGAAAGGGATCATCTAAACTACTATAATTGGATCCGTTACACAAAAGCATATATCCATAAGGAGCACACAAAGTTTATCTAGAGGAAGTGGAAGGTATAGAAAAATTTGCATGTGACATCCAAGATTCCTTAGAGAATGCCTAATTAGCAAGATAATACAGGATGGACCCCTCCTGTTGGAGGTCTTCAGTTAATTTCTTTAAAACATAACTCTAATGCTGTTCTATTTTGTAAACTCATAGGTTGAACTCCAGACACTTCTCTGGTTATGATATTTATAACTTTGCTAAGTTTACCAACAGGAACTTCTAATTTGAGATTTACAATATCTAAACTCATTAGTTAGATAATTTAGGAGAAAAGAGGAGAATGGTTTCTTATATCCAGAAAGCAGGACCTTAAAACATCAGCAATATTCCCACATAAAACCCATAGAAATCCTCTCATTTACTCAGGCTTATGTAGTTAATTTCTGTTCCATGTGATTCTGGATCAGCTGCAGTCTATGAACACTTCAGGTTCTATGTACAGGTTTTGGAAATCTTGATTCAGTCTAGCCACAGTCCTTTTCATAAATCTAATTATAGTCCATCTTTTTGTTGAGATATTTTGGTTACACATTTTCAGCAAATCAGCAAAGTTAAAACCTAGCTGTATGAGGAGGGGCAGAGATGGCAGAGTAGTCAGATGCTTCTGGTGGACCCTCTTCAACAAAGACCCGAAAAAACAAGTGATTTGAATATATATGGGCATCTGGGAGCCCTGAACACCAAAGGCAGAGTTGGGGAACCGAACTGAGTGTCAGGGGGAGGGAGAGATGGTTCAGAAGCAGCGAGGAGTTGCCAGACCAGACCTGGCGAGAGCCTGAGCCCTTCAGTCCTGAGCAGCTCGGGCGTGAGTGGTGAGAAGGGCAAGTGGCAGTGCTTGGGAGGTGCATTTTCTGTACCAGGAGAGAAACAGCACCCGAGAGTCTACATGGCCGCTCAGAACCAGTGAGAAGCAACCCTCATCAGCGAAAGATAAGTACATGCGTATGGCTTACCGCACAGATCAAAAACACCCCCCCTTAGGGAAAAACCTCTCTCCCATTTACCTCCCCACTCCCTGCTCTGTGCTGGGTCCCGGACTGGCTTCAGCAACTGCTGAGTCCCCTGGGCCAGAAGTAAGATCTGTCACATGCCCAGAGCCATTGTCCCTGCCTTGGAGAGTGAGCAAATTAACAAATGAGAAAAAATAAATTGCTGGCTCCCATAAGCCAGGAAACCAGGGTAGGCACAGCTCCTTTGCCTAGGCACAGGTATAAGGGATCCACAGACTGTGAGTGCCTTTCCCCCTGCATAGACTTGTGTGGGCCCATCTCGACAGCGTAGGCCCTCATTACAG
>NW_004443948.1:1454612-1456020 GCF_000243295.1 Trichechus manatus latirostris | reverse complement strand
GAAAAATATAAAGACTCAGCAGACACAAAATCAACAACAATGAAAAAGATGAAAAGAAAATACTTAAAGAAAAGCGACTCAGCACAGGAAATTAAGAGGAACACAGAAACTATGTACAGCACGCAAAAAAAAGACATCAAAATGACAGCACTAAACTCATATCTATCAATAATTACACTGTATGTAAATGGACTAAATGCACCAATAAAGAGACAGAGAGTGGCAGATTGGATTAAAAACACACGATCCATCTATACGCTGCCTATAAGAGACATACCTTAGACCTAAAGATAAAAAAAAAACTAAAACTCAAAGGATGGAAAAAAATATATCAAGCAAACAACACTCAAAAAAGAGTAGGAGTAGTAATATTAATCTCTGACAAAATAGACTTTAAAGTAAAATCCACCACAAAGGATAAGGATGGACACTATATAATGATTAAAGGATCAATACACCAGGAGGGCATACCTGTAATAAATACTTACACACCCAATGACAGGGCTCCAAAATACATAAAACAAACTAACAGCACTGAAAAGAGAGATAGATAGCTCCACAATAGTAGTAGGGGACTTCAACACACCACTTTTGGTGAAGGACAGAACATCCAGAAAGAAGCTCAACAGAGACACGGAAGAGCTACATGCTACAGTCAATGAACTTGATCTCATAGACATATGCCAAACACTCCACTCAACAGCAGCCAAGTATACTTTCTTTTCCAGCGCACATGGAACATTCTCCAGAATAGACCACATATTAGACCATAAAGCAAGCCTTATCAAAATCCAAAGCAATGAAATATTAGAAAGCAACTTTTCTGACCATAAAGCCATAAAAGTAGAAATCAACAACAGAAAAAGTAAAGAAAAAAAATCAAACACATGGAAACGGAACAACACCTTACTACTGGGTTATAGAAGAAATTAAGGATGGAATAAAGAAATTCATAGAATCAAACGAGAATGTAAACACATCCTACCAGAACCTTTGGGACTCGGCAAAAGTAGTACTCAGAGGTCAGTTTATAGCAATAAATGCACATGTCCAAAAAGAAGAAAGGGCCATAATCAAAACATTAACCCTACAACGGGAACAAGGAGAGAGAGAGCAGCTAAAGAAGCACTCAGGCACCAGAAGAAAGGAAATAATAAGAATTAGAGCAGAATTAAATGAAATATAGAATAGAAAAATAACTGAAAGAGTTAACAAGACCAAAAGCTGGTTCTTTCAAAAGATCAACAAAATTGATAAACCATTGGCCAAACTGACAAAAGTAAAACAGGAGAGTAAGCAGATAACCCATATAAGATATGAGATGGGTGATATCACAGCAGACCCAACTGAAATTAAAAGAATCAAAGCAGAATACTATGAAAAATTGTACTCTAACAAATTTGAAAAC
>NW_004443948.1:1451856-1453758 GCF_000243295.1 Trichechus manatus latirostris | reverse complement strand
TTAGGCTAGAAAAAGAAATAAAGCGCATCCAGATTGGTAGGAAAGAAGTCAAAGAATCTCTATTTGCAGATGATATGATCTTATAACAGAAAACTCCAAAGAATCCACAAGAAAACTGCTGGAACTAATAGAAGATTTTAGCAAAGTTTCAGGATACAAGATAAACATACAAAAATCAGTTGGATTCCTTTACACCAACAAAGAGAACCACGAAGACGAAATCACCAAATCAATAGCATTTTCAATAGCCTACAAGAAGATAAAATACTTAATGAATAAATCTTACCAGACACATAAAAGACATATACAATGAAAACTATAAGACACTACTGCAAGAAACTAAAAGAGACCTGTGTGAAAATGTCAATTCTACCCAAAGTGATCTACATATACAATGCAATCCCTATCCAAATTCCACCAGCATTGTTTAATGAGATGGAGAAATAAATCACCAACTTCATATGGAAAGGGAAGAGGCCCCAAATACGTAAAGCGTTACTGAAGAAGAAGAACAATGTGGAAGGCCTCACACTACCTGATTTTAGAACCTAGTATACCGCCACAGTATTGAAAACAGCCTGATACTGGTACAACAACAGATACATAGACCAATGGAACATAATTGAGAATCCAGACATAAATTCATCCACCTATGAGCAGCTGAAATTTGACAAAGCCCCAAGTCTGTTAACTGGGGAAAAGACAGTCTCTTTAACAAATGGTGCTGGCATAACTGGATATCCACCTGCAAAAAACTGAAACAAGATGCATAGCTCACACCGTGCACAAAAACTAACTCAAAATGGATCAAAGACTTAAATATAAAATCAAAAACGATAAAGATCATGAAAAAAAAATAGGGACAACGCTAGGAGCTCTAACACATGGCATAAACACAATATGAACCGTAACAATGTACAAGCACCAGAAGAGAGACTAGATAGATGGGAGCTCCTAAAAATCAAATACTTATGTTCATCAAAAGACTTTACAAAAGAGTATAAAGACAACCTACAGACTGGGAAAAAAATTTTGGCTATGACAAATCCCATCAGTGCCTAATCTCTAAAATCTACAAGATACTGCAAACATTCAACAACAAAAAGACAAATAACCCAATTAAAAAATGGCCAAAGGATATGAACAGGTACTTCATCAAAGAAGATATTCAGGCAGCTAACAGACACATGTTGAAATGCTCACAATCATTAGCCACTAGAGAAATGCATATCAAAACTACAATGAGATATCTTCTCACCCCAACAAGGCTAGTATTAAACCAAAAAACACAAAGTAATAAATGCTGGAGAGGTTGTGGAGAGACTGGAGTATTTATTCATTGTTGGTGGGAAGGTAAAATGGTATGACCACTGTGGAAATCCATTTGGTGCTTCCTTAAAAGCTAGGAATATAAGTACCACATTATCCAGCTATCCTACTCCTTGGCATATATCCTAGAGAAATAAGAGCCATACACAAATACATATCTGCACACCCATGTTCATTGCAGCACTGTTCACAATAGCAAAAATATGGAAACAACCGAGGTGCCCATCAACGGATGAATGGATAAACAAATTATGGTATATCCACACAATGGAATACTATGCAGCAATAAAGAACAACAATGAAGCCGTGAAACGTCTTATAACATGGAGGAATCTGGAGAGCATTAAGCTGAGTGAATTTAGTCAGTCACAGAAGGACAAATATTGTATAAGACCACTATTATGAGAACTCAAGAAAAGGTTTAAACACAGAAAAAACATTCCTTGATGGTTACGAGGGTGGGGAGGGAGGGTGAGGGTTATTTACTAACTAGATAGTAGATAAGAATTATCTTAGGTGAAGGGAAGGACAGCACACACTACAGGGGAAGTTGGCACAACTGGACTAAACCAA
>NW_004443948.1:1449612-1451312 GCF_000243295.1 Trichechus manatus latirostris | reverse complement strand
AACTCTTCAGACAGGGATTGGACTGGACTGTGAGACATAAAGTGATACTTGTGAGGAGTGTGCCTATTAGCTCAAGTAGATACAAGAGACTAAATGGGCAGCTTCTGTCTGGAGGTGAGATGGGAAGGCAGAGAGGGTTAGGACTTGGTAAAGTGAAAATGAGGAATCAGGGATGGAAAGGAGGAGTGTGCTGTCACAATATGGGGAGACCAATTAGAGTCACATAACAATGTAGGTATAAATTTTTGTATGGGAAAAAACTTAAGAAAAAAACTCTGCAGATGACAAAACTCAATACAGCCATGATTAATTTACAAAAATAATACTCTTAAAAGCGAAAGACCTGACATAAATTAATTACAAACATAATATAAAGCCAAAAAGTCAGTTTAAAAATCTTTAGACAGAAATATTTCTTAATATAATTATTAACTTTATTTTCAAAGAGATTCAGATATAATACATAATAACCTTGACAGATAATACCATATAGTCAGGATATACCAAACATATGCCAAGATTATCAAGTCTCTATATACCTGAATAGTAATTTAAAAGAAAAAAAATAACTTTATAGGTAAATGATGTGATAGTTACTAATAAAAGTTTATTAGCTCAAATTTATTTTATTCTTTACCTACATGATTTCTTAATCAACTTCAGGTGGCCAGTAACTAATATTATTGTTGTTATTCATGGTGACAGTGGATGAAGTGGTGCCTAGTCATGTGAAATCTCAATGATCAGTTGTAGATTGGACAGTTGTGATCCACATGTTTTTCATTGGTTGATGTTCAGAAATAACCAATTAGACATTTAAAAGTAGCTATTCATCAATATTATCTTCTTTCACATTAAAGAATTACATTAGGAAACCTATAATTACCCCATAGATTTTCAAAGCCATAATACATATTTGAAGATTAGTCTGATTCTGTGAGGAAATTGGATGTTATTGGAAGGTGAAATGTATATATATAAAAGAGGAATGTGAAGATCAGTTGAGAAAATGGCAAACAGAATCTCATCTTAATGAATCTATGCAGTTAACACTGAACCCTTTCCAAAATGAACCCTTCCTCTGTCACTATGGTTTTTTCTTGTTTAAATGTCCATGCTGGATGTGTGAGATAAGACTGAGATTATACATTGTTACTGCATTCTTCACTTTTTAAAATTTGTCTGAGGTCTTCAAAATTTAATAATTAAAATGTTAGAGTTTTCTAAAAATTAGAATTGTGAGGCCTAAATCTTGCACATTAATTAAAAAAATACAGATAAAAACAAAAATCTGGTCTAAATTTATTTTCAATGTATGCTGTTTTTAGAATCTTTTCTCCCAGGCTAACTGATTAGGTTAAGTTACTTTTCTCTTTACTATACCAAAAAAATACCAAACCCATTGTTGTCGAGTGGGTTCTGACTCTAGCGACCCTGTAGGACATAGTAGAACAGCCCCATAGGATTTCAAAGGAGTGGCTGGTGGATTTGAACTGCTGACCTTTTAGTTAGCAGCTGTAGTTCTTAACCACTACGCCACCAGGGTTTCTCTCTTTACTATAGAATGACATAATTATGTAAACAAATGGTCTCTCTGCCTAGCATATTGCAATTTTCATTTTTGTTTGAATTTTATTTTTTAATATCTGGAAATAAATACAATTCTTCTTGTAGAATAACCAACTACAAAACTTGTTGTA
>NW_004443948.1:1446558-1449116 GCF_000243295.1 Trichechus manatus latirostris | reverse complement strand
AGACAATCATACAATACTGGGAATCATGACCTAGCCAAGTTGACAGATATTTTTGGGGGACACCGTTCAATCCATGACAAGGACTTACAATCTAGTATGAAGATATTTTAGTAAGAAAATCATGTAATTACAACACAATGCAGTGAATAATAAGAGAATGAACAACTATACTATGTATGAATATACAGGAGGAAAGAAATGATTAACTATTGCCTAAGGGATTCAGGAAAAGATTTAGGGGAGAATTAGCAATGGATTTAGAAGAATAATGAGTGGAAGAGATTTTCCAGGTGGAAAAGAAGTGATCGAGTCTTCCAGACAGGGAGTACAACATACACAAGTATGGGCAGATGAACAAAGGAATTGACTTTAGAATTTAAGATTCAAAAAGAAGAGCATTGAATGATAAAACTGGTGCATGAGTTGCAGTCTTGTGAAGAGCTTAAAAAATAATTTTAATGAATTTCAAATTATGTATCCTCTTATAGTCCTGAATTTCCCAAATGTGTGTGATCATAAGAATTTGTTTCTGTTCTCACCTTTTTAAAAATGTAACTTATTGGACCATTACTCAAGAGTTTGTGATTTAATTAACAAATGTAGCACAACCAATCTGGAAATTATGAGATTTTCAAGGGGGGAGAATCAATGTTTCATTTGCTTTATGAAGTGATAAATCATCATAATGTGTATAAAGTTGAAATTCTGGAAACATTGAAATGAAAACACAGAATCCTATGTAGGTTGAAAAAAAAGGTGCAGGTTTGAACCAAGGCAGGCTTGGAGAACTAGAATGGAGTAGAAAGAAAACTCAGCAGTTTCAAAAGTTGGACCTTATTGGCAAGTGGTGTTGGTGCTGAAGGAGAATATATAAAGAAGTATATATAACTCTTGAAATTTCAAACCTGTTAGACTACAAAAATGGTGACGCCTGGGACCCAAACAGGAAATTCCAGAAATCGCCAGGTTTGGGAAAACAGGGTTGATTTGAGGTGGTGGGATGGAGAACATTAAGCTGTGAATGGTTATGCTAAGCCAAGTCTAAGAGTGTTTCTGGCTTTAATAGAAGTGTTCAGTTCTGAAAAAACTGAAAAGGAAAGTGTTCTTAAGTGGGCATTGTAATGAATGGTAAAGAAAAAATAAGAGAGAAATGCTTTTAAGGCATGTCTGATTCAAATGAAAAATCTATCAAGCTTGTACTGCAAGATATTTTCCCATGGAGATAATTTTTAAAAGAGCTGGCTCACTTAGAAAAGAAATATTGAGCCCTTTTTGTTATTACTTTAACTTTCTCAATTCCTAAACCACAGAGATACCTCAGAGGTTCATTAGAAATTCCCAAACACAGAAAGAGGAAGGTCCCAATAAAAACAAACGAACTAACTAGATCCTTTAGGAGCTGGATTTTGCAGTTTGACTTCCTGATTCCAAGGATGTGTCATATTTTAGTCTCAGAAAAATGTTAAAAGTGGCTTAAAAACCACAAGAGTTAAAATAATGAATCCCTGCTACATCTGTTAGTAGATCTGGTGTGCACAAGTATCATGTGTGATTTTAATACAAATTGTGAATGACACAAGCTCCGTCTCCAGTCTGTTCCCTTTACATGGAAATATTTTTAGCTGAAAAGTTTTGCTTCCCCTTTGCAATATTTTGCTGTTATTTCATTAGATGCTGTCAATGACTCAGGTTACATTAACAAGAAAATAAATCTTTCCCTTTCTCTACAAATAAATGAAGAAATGCTCTTTTAGAAAAAGTGCCTTGTCTCTAGGATGGGGTTAAACTATTAACTACTAAGGGGTTGTCTGTGTCATAGTCTGAACTACTCATTGAATTTTGCTGATTCAAGAGGCTGCCATCACAGTGGTCCAAATCTACAGAAGAAAATATCCAGGCAACAATTTAGCCCTCGGTTCTCAGAATGTTGTAAATCCTTAGATCAGAAATTGAAAAATACTTTGATATCAGCTTTCACAAAACATGTATTACTCAGTAATATAGAGTAAAACTACCTGCTCAGTCTTAAAGAAAAATGAATTGAAAGAGCCATAAAAAAGTGCAGTGTGACACACAAGTTAATTTTTTCTTCTTTTGATATTCGGAGTGTTCAGAAGCAGTCAGTAGCAGAGTGTAAGTTGAGGAAAGCTTCATGAAGAATGGTGAACTGTGACTCATGAGCCGTCGTCCATTCTGTCCCAACCTCTACTGTTTTCCTCATGTATTCCTATTTCTTGAAGAAATATTTCAGTTAAAATAGAATCAATACCACTTGTATCATGTCTCCTTTCTCTATTGTGTTGCAAAGGACACATCTATTCAGTTGTGCCCAAAATATCAAAAGCTAAGAATCAAATAGTACTTCACTCACAAATACCAGTACAAGTATGCATTCTGCACACCAAGCCATTATTTTAAAGAACACCATCAACTTACTAAAAATTATTACCTTGTAACTGTTTCAGTTTTTCTTTTTACCAGTTTCTTCATGTATCTTTTTTCCTACAAAACTCTCCATTTACTGCCTACATAAATGCCCGGACCAACGACACAGCACC
>NW_004443948.1:1440950-1446038 GCF_000243295.1 Trichechus manatus latirostris | reverse complement strand
AAGTATAGATAAATTATACTTCAAGACATGAATTAAAAACTGTCCTAGAAAACCTTTTAGAAATCATTTATACAATGAAGTGTCTATGGATTTCATCTCTGCAGTTTATTTTATTAAGTCTTAAAATTATTTATTAGGGGAGAGGAAAAAATGTCTGTTAATTATTTATTAATTAATGGTAAAATATTGATGAGCGCTACCTAAATGTAACCGGCTTGCAGCTGGTGCACTGGATTGAAACCATACTGAAATGCAGCCAGCACAAGGGGCGTGTCTTGAAAGAGCAGAACAAATGACTTAGCAGGGGCATAAAAGGAGCAATCAGGAAAGGCTCATTTAACATAGAGATGGCACAAGATTTGAGCAATTGCCTCTACTTAAATAAGTGTGGAATTACAGTCCAACAGGGGTCCTGCAGCTTGCTCAAAGACCTTTGAAGAAATTCAGCGGTTATAAAGTCCAGCTCAGTGCAGAAGCAGTAAAATTTGGGCAGACCCCAAAAACGGCCTGCCAAGCTTTTATTAAAAGGTTAATACGAGCCTTGTCACAATTATTCTTTTGAAATGAATTATTTTCTCTCTTGTTTTTTAAAGGAGAGACGCTATGCATGGTAATTTTCAAAACTTCTTTGAAAATGCATTGCAATCAACAGGAAAAATGAAACAGTTTCATGGTAATAAGGAATTGAATGTAGGGTCTCCATGGGTTTACCAGGAAAGTGTTCCAACCCTAAGCTTCTTTGAAATGCTCTGTAAGCACTCATTAAAAGTTACTCTACTAACGGGTATGTTTCACAGAATACTTAGTGGAATTTCTTCCTTTTTTTTTTTGTACAAAAAGCAAAATTTGGTTCTAGAGACATTGGGTCTGCAAGTTGTCTGTTAGTAATGGGATAATGAACTGATTTTTCTAGGTACTTATTACGTTAAGTACAAAGGAAATAATTCTCACAAAATATAACATCTCTGCCATTTATTTATAACCCAGTTATATGTTTATAAACATTGCATATGTTTATAAAGCTTTCACTAAAATATAATCAAAATAACCTATCCTTTGCTTAGAATCTTTAGAGCAGCAAACCTCAGGGGGGAAAGTGAGGCCAATTTGGGATATAAAAGAGAATAATGAATAGATGAAGAGTAGACACGAAAGTAAATTATGCTAATTTATGTTAAAGGATGTTAATTGCTAAAGGTAGCAAAATGTGAATAAGAAAAAGAATTTACTTTTGCATCAGAAAAGTAAAACCTACTTTTTTTCTTCAGAAAATATTAAGTAATCATTCACAGACCATTAAAGAAATTATTCTATAATTGGAAAGAGTTGGTAAAGGGATCTTATAAATACTAGAAATAAGTGAATTGGAAATTTATTTCAAGAGATAATACATTTAGATTTACACTTTCCACTGACACAAGGCAAGCTTAATGAAAGGGTGTATAAATAGAAATAGTTTAAATAAGTTAGGTGTAAAAGTCAGCATGAGATTATTATGAAAAGTGTCAAATTAACAAATATGGAGCATCTACTACGAGCTGCGGTGGGGAACATAAATGTATAAGGTCCAAATAGGCCTTGATTTGAGAAAAATCTAAAAGAAATAGGTCCTTTCACAATGAAAGCAATTCAACAGTTAATGTAGATAACACTTCCTGAGTTTTTGTTTGTAAATTGTTTTTTTGCTGTCCATTAGAGCAAAATGCTGCTGAATCCAGCAGTGAGATATTTTGGTTGGCCAAATATTTGAAAACAGAAGTATATTAATAGATAGTTTGTGTTTATCTTTTTAATGGGAGGATTTGAAGTGGGAAATCAGTTAAAATATATTTAATCCTGAGTTAGAAATGAAGGGACCCTATAGTATCTGATCCAAACAGATTTTTTAAAATTTATATTCCATATTTTTGAAAATTTTTATCAAAATATAACAAATTTCAAGTCACTACCCAATAAAGTGTTGCATGAAAGGAGAGAAGGTTAGCACTCCCCTTAACAAGGATGGAAGAAGCCCTTGGGTCTTACAGCTGGCTTAGGGTTAAGGCATTGCCACCTACTTTGTTGCATCTAACCACATTTGGAACCCTGGTGGCGCAATGGTTATGAACTACGGTTGCTAACCAAAAGGTTGGCAGTTTGAATCCACCAGATGCTCCTTGGAAACCCTTAAAGTCAGTTCTGCTCTGTCCTATAGGGTGACCATGAGTCAGAATGAACTCAACAGCAACGGGTACCCAATAAAACCCATTGCTGTTCAGTCAATTCTAACTCATAGGGACTCTATGGGACAGAGTAGAACAGCTCCATAGGATTTCCAAGGCTGTAATCTCTATGGAAAAAGAGCCCTGGTGGTGCAGTGGTTAAAGGCTCAGCTGCTAACCAAAAAGTTGGTGGTTCCAACCCACCAGCCACTCTGTGGAAGATGTGGCAGTCTGCCTCTGTAAAGATTTACAGGCTTGGAAACCCTATATAGGATCACTATGAGTCGGAGTTAACTGTATGGCAATGAGTTTTGTTTTGTTTTGTTTAATCTTTATGGAAGCAGACTGACACATCTTTCTTCCACGGAGCGGCTGGTAGGTTCCAACTGCCAGCCTTTCTAAATGAAAGGTTAGAAATTCTAGCTGAGCGCTTTAACCACTGTGTCACCAGTGCTCCTTCACTACCCAATAAGACACTTCCAAATATATCTAAATAGCTTTCACACATACAGCAATCGTGTCCGTAGTATTCTTATTAAATATATTTTCTAACATATAAAAATTAAAAATACTAGATTGTTGTTTTCCTGATACTATATATTTCTATTCTTGCTAGATTTTTGTCAGAAGTCAAGACCTACTGTAATAAATCATAAATCATATCTATTTTATAATACACTATTATTATTACCTATGGATATCATGGGACTCCTTGTGCATAATGGATTCCAGTCCTCTTACAGAGTTGCATATGAAAATGTTATCAATGAACTGAAGAATCTGGTATTAATAACTTTACAACATTATAACAAATAGGTAGTCCTGATGTTTTGTTCTTTTTTTAATATATCAAATATATTTCATTGCTTACATTATAGTAGCAGATTGAAACCATCTGCTCACTTGCCACTAGTCTACCAGCAACAGAAAATCCCAGCTCCTTTTCCATAGGCTTGCATGTACCACGGCTATAATGCAGCTGCTGAGGCTTGATATGGGGCCAGATTAATACTCAAGAGCCTTTGAAATGGAAATAGTGCTTTCTTGCCAAAGATTAGAACAGTGATAGACCCCAGTTGCTTGTTCCCTTCTTTTCTGCTCTTCTTCACCATCCTCCCTAGCCCCATTAACCTGCCTCCTTCCACCACCACCCCCCATTCTCTCATTACAGCTCCATCACCTGTCGTGACGATTAAGAAGGACCAGACATCCAGAAACAGCATCTCTTTATCCTGGCAAGAACCTGAACACCCTAATGGGATCATATTGGACTACGAGGTCAAATACTATGAAAAGGTGGGGAGACAATGTTAAAGTGTCACATTGTGTAGGGAAAGAAGCAACCTTATCATGAGCTGTGCTCTTACAAAGAAACCAGTGACATTGCTAGTAAGTAAGTGGTAGAGCTCTGTTTAGAACTTTGGTGGCATGAAACAAATTTATTATGCAGAGAGGGATTTAGAAATTATCTTGTTGATTACTTCCCATTCTACAACGAGAAGCCCTAGCAAAGATGTGACTTACTAAATGTAAGCCAGCTAGTTATAATAAAAGAAATGACTCTTAGGTCCTTCCATACCAAGTCTCTTAATCTCTGGACTGTTGTGTAGAGACGCCTTAGTCTACAGTTCATTGCTTCAAGCCTTATTTCCTGGCCCTCACGTTCACATGAATTTCATTCAGTAGAGATAGGAGCATTGTACTAATAACAAAACATTGCATTATTTAACTAGCAATGAAAAGTTTTCTTGACTTTGTGCAAGGGAATTAAAAAGGAGTGGTGGGGGGGCTAAGTTTGCCTCATATCATAAAATTTTGGTACAATAATACAATTATAAAAATTAGGTACGTGTGTTTCTTTTTTTTTCAAATAAGTGGAATTTAAGCAGTGATATTTCATGAATCTAAGTGGCGCTTATTTTTCCTCATTATAAATTATGGTTAAATTTGAACCAAAGATCTATTAAAACCTTGTCATCGGAGCTGTTTGGTTTTATAACTACTAATACGAACACAACATATTTGTGTATCTGCTACAGTTTACAAAGTACTTCAAAGTAAATCAAAAACAAATTTTGAATTTATATAGTTAACATTTACGGAACATTTTCACATACATTATTTAAAATAAAGCTGTCTGATAATTCATATGAAAGTGAACAAATACGTTCTTTTACAAATAAGAAAACTCAGACTCAGTGACATTAGGTGAATTTCCCACAGCCTCTCTGCTAATATTAAGTTGTTTTGAATCCTGGGAGCCATAAGTCCTCTTTTAGTATGTTTTCCCCTATATTACCTACCTTTCACATATGACCTTGGGTCATTATGGATACATGAATTACTGATATGATTATTTGTATAAAAAGTTGCAGTGCATAAACATTCCTTTGCATTATGTATGGTTTTCTTTATTGAAGTCAGTGTATTTCACAAGTACAATGTCAATATTTTCCCATACCCACCTACAAAGGAAAGAATGTGAGGCCTAATAAACTTTGTTGTGACTAAATCATATAGTAAAAATAAGCTTTATCCTAGCTTTGAGTGACCCACGGTGGTACTGCCTAACATTTATCTTATTATGATCTTCTATTTTTAAAAGTGTGACAAGGTAGATTGGGCAAATAAGCATATTCATGTTTTATAGATAATGCAACAAAATAAGAAGAAAATTAATGTTATGCCTCAGTTCAGGCTGGATAGCAGAACCAGGAGTAGAACACCCAACCTTCAGATCTATGAGACTGATTCCAAAATACAGTTGATCTATGTTCTTATCTTGTATGAACATAAATAAAAAAAAAATTTGGAAATGTTTCAAACTCCATCAACAAAGCACATTATTATTTTTAAACAATATTAACAATACTAACTAGTACAGAAA